>NC_060122.1:534454043-534757073 GCF_021461395.2 Schistocerca americana
CACGCATTTCAGTGATTAATTTTGTACTTAAAACATTTATTTTTAAAGATTTTTGAATTACAAAGAAAGTTTTCCGTGATATATTTCATTCCATTGGTGTAATCTGTAACACCTGAGGGTATAATTACATTAATCCTCAGGGGGGTACACGCTTACTTTGTGTACCATGTGTTTGGCAAGCACAAGGAGCCCTAGCTAATATGGTATTTGCTTATACAACTTTACACATCGGTACCATATTTCTCTAACACACAAATTACACAGCTATCTGATCATTTAACTGAGAGATAAACATGTTTTTTACTACATCAGTGACAGATGTTTACGCAATTACACCGTTGGATAACTTCACACTTATGAAACTGTATTTTGTCTGTACTTTGTAAACTGTTCATATTTTTTCGGAATCATTGTGATACTATGAGAGCTTTGAATGATGTATTTGGTATGAGATCATGATTTTTAAAGTACGTTTGAGGCAGCTGACACTTTTGACATGAGCAGAGAATTATTTTAGGCTTAGAAATTATTGGAGGAAGTTACGACGATTTTGAGATTTGACTGAAGTGTTATGATGTTATTATTACGACGACGATGTGTATTATGTTGTTGAGGAATGTTTATTATGCTACGTATTTCTCACGATGAAATATTGAAGAAGTGTCGACGAATATGTATATGTATAATGAGGTAAGGAGTAATGAATAGTGGGTAGGGACTCTTGACTTGTGAAAAAGGATGTTGGAAACCAAGAATCGTACTTTAAGAGTTATGACATGTGTGAATCATGTGTGAATGTATCACAATGCCACTGAACATTTTTTGGACACTGTTATATTCATAGGATTTTGTTTCTACAGATTTGCAACGCTAATTCTTGACCTGTGAAGTATTTTTATGTGAGACTGTCACTTTAGCGAAAATTGCTGTCGTAAATATTTCCGTACGAAAGTTAAGTGACCACCTGCACGTAATGCGTCGCGGGCACCCAGCTGTGTCAGACGCCTGGAGAAAAAGTCATTAGCGCGTGCCTTTCAGAGCACAGGAAGAAAAAAAAAAAGAAAGGGAAGGCCATTATCCTGGCCATTGTCATTCCTTTAGAGAAAGCATCGCAAAAACGACACGGTCGAACTTGAAAACATATGATTACACTAGCTCTTAATTTACGATATTTACTGAAATGCCTAATAAAATGACAAGAAATATTTTTACATCTGCACACCTGATTATGACAAGCGTCTTTCTATGAGAGTTGAGAGAATTTCTACTAACTTACGAAATGTCACATGACTACTGAATGATATTTTTATGCTTTGCTTTTCATAGTTGCTTATTTCATTTGACATCTGTTTTCCAGCTGTGTTGCAGCATTGCTTTTATAAAATAAAATGCATTTGCTAATGTGAACACTTTCTGTCAACAGATCTATTAAATAATTATTTTATGATCCACATTCTTTAAAAAAGGAGCACTTGGAAAGGAAAGAACAATAAGAAGGAACTAGTAACTGCATTCATAATTTTCTTTTCAAGTAATTGGTAACTTTTTGGTAGAATAACTTCTTGTGGTGCACCACTTTAATTACTTAGACATTAAGATGTGATTATACATTTGCCTTATCTGCATTGTTATCTTTAGTGTACTATTTTTTCTACTTGAGCTATGTCATGTTTCGATATAAGCTGCTGTTTGCCAGGCATAGTGCTACTGAACTTTAATTTGTGTTACTCTGCTAAGCCAGATTTATTTTTTTTTTTGCTGCACAGTGCCCTATATGAGTTGTAATATTGCAATTGCTTTGGCATTTGTATTTTTGTCATTGATGTTTGTGTTAATTGTTTTGTGCTGCTGCATTGCCTCGTCCCTTAGTTTAGCATCTGAGCTCAGTAGATTTAAGTTAGCTTAAGAGGGGGTAGACTATATGAGAAACTGACTATGGAGAATAGGTAAAGAATGCATTGCGAAGTTATATAAAAAAGGATTTGGGCCCAAATGAGTATTGTACAATCAGAAATAATTATTTTGAAAGAAATATGAACAGAATACAGAAAGCATGCTTGGATAAGATTTTTTTGGTGGAAGCAAAGGTTGAAATAAGAGGAAAGATATATGAAGTTTTGGGTTGGACTGCAGTACCAAATGTTACACTGAAAACGGACCCTGTCCTTTCCTATTGGTGTTATCCCACTATGTGTTTGTGTACCCTTGAGTATTTGTTTTCTTCCTGTCTCTGTGTAGTTTCATAGAATTTTTTCTTCTTTTAATATTAAGCTACATTCACTATGATGAGGAATACTGTTATCCTCGAATATAATTGGCATTAATAATATGTTATTTACTTTGTAAAGATGTTTAGACATTATTTACTCTGTTTTGTGTTAATGCTAATGTGTGAAGTTGATGTTTCAAAAGTTATTGTGATCTTTTATGTATGTACTCATGTCATAATTCCTGTAACACTGATGTATATGTCTATTTCTATTCTTTTGTAACGCCTGTTTTACTACAAATGTTATCTGTATTGTTATGTTCTTTAATGATGTATTTTGTACCTTTGTTATTGTATTCTTCTGTTATAAAATTGTAATTGTCACCAGTTCATGACATTATTAACTTGTAAGTTCCATTTCACTGCACACGTTTCTGTTGGTCATAGTATATGGACAATATGTGAGAAGTAGGGACTGATAGTGTTTGCACGTGTGTTGGTAATTCAGCAAGGGACTGGATAACAGCATTGCTGGTTCTAAGGGCAATTAAAAGAAAAACTTTCTGAGTGCACAAGTGGTGGTTTATGGACTTGCTATATTCTCTGCAAGAATCTTCGATGGTGATTGTGCACCTGCACAGTCGCAACAGATGGCTGCTGGCCGTCTCTACAAGGACTACAGTGGGTCTGCATCTATGATGACCTACCAACGCCATTATTTCTACAAGGACTACAGTGGGTCTGCACCTCTGGTGGCCCACCAATACCATTATCTCTACAAGGACTACAGTGGGTCTGCATCTATGATGACCTACCAACGCCATTATTTCTACAAGGACTGCAGTGGGTCTGCACCTCTGGTGGCCCACCAATACCACAATCTCTACCAGGACTCCAGTGGGTCTGCTCTGTGATGACCTACCTACCAATATTCATCAAAACTTCGAATGACTCTGCTGTGGGTTTGCTCCATTGTGGCCCATTACCTGTCAGCATGTCAAGAGCCAGCACTGTCTTTCCGTTGGAAGGACAACACTACTTCTTCAAGACTGCATGGAAATCCACTACTTCTGTGTGCATTTTCTTTTACTGCTTAGACTTTGAGAAAAACACTGCTATTTTACTGTGATGAATCAGGACTGTCTTTATGGACTGTGACAAAATTTTAGCTTTTGACCAACGTTGTATCAATAAGTGTGTGCATTTGATATCTTTGTTATTGTAATTATGAAAAAATTTTTTCAAATCTGTATTGGGCACTGCCCAAACCAATTTGTAAAAATTTTTGTGGGGAGCATGGGGGCTATGTAAGTAGGCTGTTTATGTTTTCTCTATATAAGTAGGCTGTTTATGTTTTCTCTATGTAAGTAGGCTGTTTATGTTTTCTCTATATAAGTAGGCTGTTTATGTTTTCTCTATGTAAGTAGGCTGTTTATGTTTTCTTATTGGCAACGTTACGTAGCGCTCAATATGAAAATCACTGGCTGTGCTGTGTGCAGTCTGTGGCTAGTTTGCATTGTTGTCTGCCATTGTAGTGTTGGGCAGCGGCAGCTGGCTGTGAACAGCGCGTAGCGTTGCGCAGTTGGAGGTGAGCCGCCAGCAGTGGTGGATGTGGGGAGAGAGATGGCGGAGGTTTGTAATTTGTCATGAACTGATATATATATTATGACTTGTGATGATATCAAGGTAAATACATTGTTCGTTCTCTATTAATATCTTTCATTTGCTAACTATCCCTATCAGTAGTTAGTGCCTTCCATAGTTTGAATCTTTTATTTAGCTGGCAGTAGTGGCGCTCACTGTATTGCAGTAGCTTGAGCAGCGAAGATTTTTGTGAGGTAAGTGATTTGTGAAAGGTATAGTTTAATGTTAGCCAAGGCCATTCTTTTGTAGGGAATTTTGAAAGTCAGATTGCGTTGCGCTAAAAATATTGTATGTCAGTTTAAGGACAGTCCTGTATAATCGTATTAAGGGGACGTTTCAGTTTGACCTGTCCACAGCGAAAACATATATGCAGTTTAGTAGGGCAGCAATGCCAAACAACACACGAGGAAATTCGGTGATGTCATTTCAGTTGTATCATTTGATGGACAAAAATGCATAGGAGCTGTACTAAACAAAATAAATGTAGTGCATGTTTACGGCAAGAAAGGTAAAATCATTGACCTTAGAATGTCTCCTGGAATTTCCGTAAATTAAAGTGGAATGCCTCATTTGAGTGTGCATTGTTTTAATGACTTATGGCTATTTGTCACTTATTAGCCTCTGACGAATTGACCTGAAATGTTATTCTCATGTCCCTAACTGTTATTAAAAGTATTCGTTTACAGATAAGAGATTATTTAAGTGGAACAGTATGTTGCATAGTACAGTTTAATAACACTATATTGTTTTCTTAATCTTTAAGGTTAGTGTGTCTGCATCTGACATCCCAAGGCTGCATAATTCTGTATGTGACTGTCATAAAATCTGGTCAATTCCGCCAAAAGAAAGATGTAGATCGAACTTAATATATACAGTGGAAGACGCCCAATTTTTTCCATCTGAAATTACTTTACTGCCTTTACCTAGGCTAACAGTGACCACGGTCTCATGAAACAACAGCAATGCTTTGTCACAACTTAATATCAGAGATACAGGCGCTAAATTCGTCTTTTTAATTGGAGCTGTGTTTGGTTTCTGTTTCTCCCTTTGCCGCCACAGAAGATACAAGAAGCAATCACGGAGTAAAAACGTAGATATATCGGGGATTTTGTGCTTCTGTCGCTGCAGTTGAACGGCCCGCAACCCGGAAGTTTACGCCACTCTCCAAGAGAAATTGCGCGTCCGTGGGATTAGGTACGTTATGTTTACTCTTCTCTCGACGGAAAGCTGTGACGACAAGACAAGAGAACATTGTCTGTTGTGTGTTATCCATCAAAGGGGTTAAGTGCAGCGGAATCCCTGGACACGTGCATCAGCTCTGCGGTGAGGAATGCAGCAATTCATTTACAGTATAACACATGTAAAATATCCGTATAAACGAATAGGTAGTAACATATAAACAACTTTGAGGAGAACAAGATGTAGAACTAGTGGACATGCTCTTAAGTAATGGAGAATGTCATCTAAATACATCGAGAGCAGCTGAACTGCAGGCGGAAAGGTTCACGGGTGGACGCTTTCCAACTCATCCCACCTTCTTTAGTACCCACCAAAGCCTGCACGGGACTCAAGTTTTGCCCCAAGAAGCGTATTCCAAGGAAGACTTACTGACGAAACTGCACAACGAGCAGTTCTTGCAGATGCTGCAGTAAGTATAGAATCTAGAACTCGTACAAAGATAACTTGCTATCAGCCGAGGATGCAAATAGCATTGCTCCACAACAGAAATTACACGGCAGTGATTTTCTGCATCGTTTTGAATACAGTCGGTGGACTCTCCAGCAGTACAGTCTTGTGAAGAAATTGTTGTTTACTTGCGAGACCACGTTCACATTGGAGAAAAATGCTCTACTGGTCAACGGCGTACGCACACACGGTTCTTCAGTTGCTCAACCAACGGTACTGGAGTCTGAATGTTTGGTGTGACGTAATCGGACAACACTTAACTGGTCCCTATTTTGTCGATGGTGCATTAAACGATTTATGCAGTATTTATTTCTTACATAGTTTACTCACGTTATTGAAACATGGGTTCTTGAGAACTCGTCAGATCTCGTGAAATGACGTGTTCCAACGTGATGGGTGTTTTGGCTCAAATGGCTCTGAGCACTATGGGACTCAACTGCTGTGGTCATCAGTCCCCTAGAACTTACAGCTAGTTAAACCTAACTAACCTAAGGACATCACACACATCCAAGCCCGAAGCAGGATTCGAACATGCGACCGTTTCGGTCGCGCGGGTCCAGACTGTAGCGCCTAGAACCGCTCGGCCACTCCGGCCGGCTGATGGGTGTTTTGCCCATAATTCTTCAGTAGCATGAGATGCATTAAACGGCTTGTTTCCAAACTTTTGGGTGGGAAGGAGCAGTTCTAATCAGAGGTATCCAGCACTATTACCTGACCTGACGCCGTTAGACTCCTTTCTGTCACGTAATGTGAAGTATGTGGTCTGCAAAGAGGTTCCAATAACTGTGGAAGACATGAGAGAGCGAATTGCTGCTGAATATAAAGTAATGACTCCAGGTATGTTGACAGCAGTCAGTTCATCACTGATGCAGCGAGCACGGAAGTTTGGTGATGTGGATGGATCTCTATTTTAACATAATATTTAATAAAATTTGTCAATAGAAATGTGACGGAACGTAATGATATCTACACGCATTTTTTGATCACAGCCTTTGGTTTTATTTGTGTCATGTAGTGTTTTAATATACGTTTTTTTTACGGGTGTGCGGATGGTACTGCACATGAAAAACAAACAGAAGATGGTCAGTTATACCACAGACATTTAATGGTGCGACTACTGTATTCTCATTACCGATTGCAAATTACATTCATGTAGAAAAAATACAAATATCACTAGCAAGGAGGTTTTACGGACTCATACTATAAGAAGGCGGAATGTTGACACACTCATTTTGCAGACGTGAAAGAGCGCAGCTTGTTCAATCAGCTAATGTAAGCTGTATTGGAATCGAATTTCTAACTGTGTTGTTTCGAACAGTTGAATGTAGGACTAGAGGTATACTTGTATTCTGACTTGTACCTCAGAGTTACAAGCTATTCCACATTTGTAAGCGAGAGTCAGGAACGGCAATACATGTTTGTAGAAAGCGCTTTTGTCGCGGTGTATGCACACAGTCGGATGCCCGTCTCTGTAGAACCGGTCGTCGTGTTTCCTCATGGAGCAGCAGAAGACGCTTTTCAGTTGACGATGAATGCGCGCAGTCAGAGCGGCAAAAGGGATTCACTGCAGCGCAGTTCTGTAAACACCTTCACATCTCTCACAAGCTGGCGCGCACGGGGATTAAAAGCTGTCTGAAGTTACTGTACGTTTGCACTGCACATAAAATGAAGCACATACCTAGCTAGGACTTGTGTAAAGAAATTAACGTCTGGACAGACGTACACTTTTCAGTCTCTTTAACTACCAACCCTCAGTACCATGAAGTGATTTCAAATGAAGCGAAGAATGCACACACACACACACACACACACACACACACACACACACACACAGAGGCGCGCGCACATACATGTACTACGGGACTGTATGGTAAAAAGAGACAGTTTTTCGTGGATGGAAATTACTTTATCAAAATCATTTGAAAGAAAACTAGCGTTAAACGTGCCATTAATGAGGTGGTCATCAGAGACGGAGCATAAGCTCAGACTATGGAAGGCTATCGGCATTCTCCATCGCTAAGGAACCGTCCCGGTGTGGCCCCTACTCAATTCAGCGAAACCTAAAGGATGGTTATAATTAAAGTTTCGTTATTTGAGAGGGTCCCCATGAAAAACGGATGGTGGTAGGACAATGAAACTTTGTGGACTTTGTGGAATGGACTTTGTGGAACACATTTATAAGGACACGGCTAAAAGAAATACCGAATCAACCATTGAAAGAAATATTTTAATTTCTAAGGGTCAAATGCTATTTCCTGTGCCAAATGTGGACCCTTTGCAGGTCTCCGCGCATTTCGCTACAATTTTCTAGTTTCGCGACTTCTCTGTATGCGACAGTCATCCGCGAAAAGCTTCATGGAAATTTCGGCGTTGTCAGTTGGGTCATTTATACACTACCGGCCATTAAAATTGCTACACCAAGAAGAAATGCAGATGATAAACGGGTATCCAATGGACAAATATATTATACTAGAACTGACATGTCATTACATTTTCACGCAATTTGGGTGCATAGATCCTGAGAAATCAGTAACCAGAACAACCACCTCTGGCCGTAATAACGGCCTTGATAGGCCTGGGCATTAAGTCAAACAGAGCTTGGATGGCGTGTACAGGTACAGCTGTCCATGCAGCTTCAACACGATACCACAGTTTATCAAGAGTAGTGATTGGCGTATTGTGACGAGCCAGTTGCTCGGCCACCATTGACCAGACGTTTTCAATTGGTGAGAGATCTGGAGAATGTGCTGGCCAGGGCAGCAGTCGAACATTTTCTGTATCCAGAAAGGCACGTAGAGGACCTGCAACATGCAGTCGTGCATTATCCTGTTGAAATGTAGGGTTTCGCAGGTATCGAATGAAGGGTAGAGCCACGGGTCGTAAGACAACTGAAATGTAACGTCCACTGTTCAAAGTGCCGTCAATGCGAACAAGAGATGCCCGAGGCGTGTAACCAATGGCTCCCCATACCATCACGTCAGGGGATACGCCAGTATGATGATGAATACACGCTTCCAATGTGTGTTCACCGCGATGTCGCCTAACACGGATGCGACCATCGTGATGCTGTAAACAGAACCTGGATTCATCTGAAAAAATGACGTTTTGCCATTCGTGCACCGAGGTTCGTCGTTGAGTACATCGTCGCAGGCTCTCCTGTCTGTGATGCAACCTCAAGGCTAACAGCAGCCATGGTCTCCGAGGTGATAGTCCATGCTGCTGCAAACGTCGTCGAACTGTTCGTGCAGATGGTTCTGGTCTTGCAAACGTTCCCATCTGTTGACTCACGGATCGAGACGTGGCTGCACGATCCGTTTCAGCCATGCGGATAAGATGCCTGTCATCTCGACTGGTAGTGATACGATGCCGTTGGGATCCAGCACGGCGTTCCGTATTATCCTCCTGAACCCTCCGATTCCATACTCTGCTAACAGTCATTGGATGTCGACCAACGCGAGCAGCAATGTCGCGATAGGATAAACCGCAATCGTGATAGGCTACAATACGACCTTTATCAAAGTCGGAAACGTGATGGTACGCATTTCTCCTCCTTACACGAGGCATCACAACAACGTTTCACCAGGCAACGCCGGTCAACTGCTGGTTGTGTATGAGAAATCGGTTGGAAACTTTCCTCGTGTCAGCACGTTGTAGGTGTCACCACTGGCGCCAACCTTGTGTGAGTGCTCAGAAAACCTAATCATTTGCATATCACAGCATCCTCTTCCTCTCGGTTAAATTTCGCGTCTGTAGCACGTCATCTTCGTGGTGTAGCAATTTTTATGGCCAGTAGTGTATGTATTGTGAAAAGTAATGGTTCTATAACACTCCTCTTGGGCACTCCCGAAGTTACTACTACGTCTGAAGACTTCTCTCCTTTTAAAATGATATGCTGTGTTCTGTTTGCTAGAAACTCTTCAGCCGAATAACGAAGTTAGTCTGATGTTACGTAATCTCGTGTTTTGTTCATTATGCGACTGTGCGAAACTGGATGGTATGACTTTGGGAAGTCAAGGGACATAGGATCTACCTGGTGCCTGTATCTGCTGCTTTCTGGGTGCCGTGGACGAACAGCGCGAGCTGAGTTTCACACGATCGCTGTTTTCGAAACCGAAGTTGGTTCCTACAGAGGAGATATTTGGCCACCAGAAATATATGTCGTACGGATGCACAGGAAGTCGCGACGGTGAGGTGAACAAATGTAGTGAGAGTGTCGGTGGAACATGTTTTCACTTCTGAAATGCTGTAGAAGTGTTGGCGCAAGGTAGCAGGAAATAATCAGAAAATAATTTAATCAATGCTTTTGTTGCTTGAGAAAGGATTTTGCGAATCTGTAACTTAGATGGACAGATAGAGTACTGAAGAATTATTATCTTCAAGAGTCTTCAGAATATTACATCTAGGTACGAACGTTACAAAATTTTCCTGTTACGTAGACCAGTTGATATACTATGTAAGCTACTGCACGGTACAGGATGGAGCGTACTTCGTGAAAACTATCCTTCCACCGCATCTCTCAATTCGTTCGATGTATTCTGCCACGCCACCGTGATGAGGATTCCAAACACTTGACGCTACAGTCGCAGGTTCGAATCCTGCCTCGGGCATGGATGTGTGTGATGTCCTTAGGTTAGTTAGGTTTAAGTAGTTCTAAGTTCAAGGGGACTGATGACCTCAGAAGTTAAGTCCCATAGTGCTCAGAGCCATTTGAACCATTTGAACCGAACACGTGCGAGCAGTGCTACCAAATAAGTGACACTACAGTCACGAAGGGGTGTCCCTTGACACATGCCATCCACTATCTTATAGTTTACCATCGTAATCGGAGTCTACCATCCAGCTTCCCTGCTACTGGTTTCTTGTATTTCCCATTTCGTGTAGCTTCTTGATGTTATCCCTGAAACGTGACGCAATGTAACGGGCTACAGATGTTCACCACTAATCTTGTAATTTGACAATATCGGAGTCTTTCTGTTTGTTATAGGCATTACTTCATAATTATCAACGACTCCGGACTGATGATGCGTATATCAGCGCGCTTCTACCGGGATTCGGGCAAAGCGCACCGGCCACAGATCAAATCCTCCAGGCGGGTTAACTACGAGAGCCGGTGTGTCGGCGCGTCAGGATGTGGTTTTAGGTGGTCTCTCTCATCCGTCTACAAGAATATCGGGCTAGCACTCACGTTCCGCCTCAGTTACACGATTCGCAAACATTTAGAGGACACCGCCACACTTTCACAAGGGATAATACTAGAAACAGACAGTTGCTGTACACAAATTTCGTCCCGTGGGGGTGGGAGGTTGAGGGAGTGGGAGGGCTGGCGTGGAGGGGTGGAGGGGGACGTGGGGATAGGAACCTGAGCATCCTGTAACATTAACATTGCCAAATCAAAAAATTACCGTGGCGATAAATGATACGGGCAAGAGATACGCCATTTAAGATGAGCTGCCGTTCTCAACAGCAAGTGGAAATTTGAGCCAACTCTTTCTGCAATTCCTTTCGGCCGGCCGGTGTGGCCGTGCGGTTCTAGGCGCTTCAGTCTGGAACCGCGTGGCCGCTACGGTCGCAGGTTCGAATCCTGTCTCGGGCATGGATGTGTGTGATGTCCATAGGTCAGTTAGGTTTAAGTAGTTCTAAGTTCTAGGAGACTGATGACCTCAGATGTTAAGTCCCATAGTGCTCAGAGCCATTTGAACCATTTTTGAATTCCTTACGATTTTCCAATGAAGCTACCTTCCTGAGCACAACGTTGTCGTCAGCGGAAGATATTACTGTGCTGCTGATGCTGTACGACAATGTTGTGTATTTTGTGAACGCTAGAGGTGCAATTACGTATCTCTGCAGTACACACGAAGTTACTTTTGTTTCTGTAGAGATTTCGTCGTCTATATAGCGTAATGGCTTCTGTTAGCTGAAGCTAATAGAACCAGTCATACAGGGTGATTCCATGTTACAAACTCTCTGGGACCATGGAAAAGGGTAAATGTACCAATTTTAAGTAAGGGACGATGGTCCGGAAATGACCAAGTTGAAAGTTATAAGCTAAAATCGTCCTGATATCACTGACAGAGGAATACATGTTTTGGTACTGTTGTTGTTAACGTTGTAGGCAATCTCGACGATTACTTTTGTGTATAGGGTGGGATATTAACTCGACTAACCCAATGCACATGTCGTACTGTATACTGACATGAACAGTTCTATTGTACAATGTCTGTAGTCTAGTAGATTTCAATCTGCGTTTTCTGGTTAAGTACTAACCTCGATTAGCCCAAACAAAATGGAGCTGTACCCGATGGTGGAACTTACGTTTGTGCTTTTGGTGTATGGGCAAGCAAATGGAAGCAGAAGAGAAGAGGAAAGGTTGTAGAGGATCAAATATCCGCGTAGACGACATCCGCCTGACACCGTATTCCAAGACTGTTCAAACGATTAAGTAATACAGGGCACTAGTTATCATAGTACTGTGACCGAGGAGGACGACAAACTACACGAACTCCTGACCTAGAAGATGCAGTGCTTGTTATAGTGGATGAGGCGCCTGCAATTAACTCTCGATCAGCTGCACGTGTATGAATGTTTCGCAGTGTACTGTGTGGATTTCGGAAAACGCAGATACACTGCCACAAAAGGTGCATGCTTTGACTCCTACTCACTTCTGACCCCGCGTCGCTTTCTGCCAATGATTCTTCCGTGAGTATGTAATTTTCACGGATAAAGCACGTTTCATCAGAAACAGAATGCTAGATGGTAGCAACAGTGAAGGTTGGGCCGAGAATCTTCATGCTACATATGTGAAGAGCCATAAACACGGATTGTCAGTCAAAGTTTGTGCAAGAATACTCACCGATTCCGTATTATATGAAGATGGTACCTGTTCTTTCGGATGTATCCGAAAGAACAGATACCATCTCCATATAGTTAAGGCTAACCGGCCATTGACATTCTTCTTCTGTGTGGATGCACACGTATTGCCCGAACTCTTACGGTGCTCGGTAAGACTGTCTGCCTAGAGTAATGAGTGTAATGGGCAGGGGCACTATGAATGTACTGTGTGGACATTAAGCTGGGAATCTGGGTCTCACGGGAAGCGCGTAAGGGATAAGTCCCTGCAGTCGCATTATCCTCTGTGCCCTCGGTGGATCAGGTGGATAGAGCGTCTGCCATGTAAGCAGGAGATCCCGGGTTCGAGTCTCGGCTGGGGTTCACACTTTCAAGTGTCCATATTGATGTGTATCAACGCCTGTCGACAGAGTAGGGTCTTTATTTAATTATCATTTGATTACGTATTAGGTTGGATGAACCCTCTGCCAGACACTTAAGTGTGAATTGCAGAGTAATGATTTAGATGTTAGGCCCAGGTTTTTTCCTCCCCGCTTAAATGCACCACTGAGCGAGGTATTTATCAGAAATATGCTACCGAGGTGCCTGGAACATATCCCACTTGTTATTCATCAAACGTTGTGTTTCCAACACGATGAAGCTCGACCTCACTCTGGTCTGTGTATTCGTGAACGTCTGAATCAGTCAGACCCTTCAAAGTGGACAGACGTAGGAGGTCCTGTTTCGTGACCAACACGTTCATCTTATATCACCTCACTTGGTTTCCTCGTTGTTGTTGTTGTTGTTGTTGTTGTTGTGGTCTTCAGTCCTGAGACTGGTTTGATGCAGCTCTCGGTTTCCTCGTATAGGACACGAAAACAATCTTGTGTACGAAACGCCTGTCGAGAGTGAAGAGGAACTCCTAATTCTCGCTGCCTCCGACACTTTAAAACAACGCCCTGTCGGGAAGGAGGGGGGCGGGGTACTGGAACGAATACGACAGAATTTGTACTACAATACCATGACCGCATAGGGGATACAATTTTGAAAAACAAAATGTTGTAAATGTAGCATCTTGTGAATCTTGTGCAGATAAATGCAATTCAGTATTACTGTACCGAAGACTTAGGATTTCGGTCTCCCTGACGTCAAGTTACGTCCGTCGTTACTAGTCCACCAATGGGGGTAATTAGCTGACGGTATAGGGGAGTATTCAGTGTGAATTATATACGTCACTATCAGAGTCCGGAAGATGGCGCCCGCAGTTTCAGTGTTACGCGAGGCTAAGGCGAAACTTGAGTAGATTTTCGCTTATACCTTTCGACTCGGTCGTTTCCAGGTCAGGGTCGCTTACCTCAATTTGATACATTTGCCCTTCTCCATCATCCTTGACAGTCTGTAATATCATCGCAGAATCTCCCAGTATACTTTTGAAGATACTCCATATGGTCGTATCTTGGTTAGTAGTGGGCAACGTAGTACAGTGTTGGACACCTTTCGGAAAGGAGACAGACTCTGCCTGTTCACCGTCAGTCATGGACTGTGCGACTGGTCCCGGCGGAGGTTCGAGGCCTCCCTCGGGCATGGGTGTGTGTGTTTGTCCTTAGGATAATTTAGGTTAAGTAGTGTGTAAGCTTAGGGAGTGATGACCTTAGCAGTTAAGTCCCATAAGATTTCACACACATTTGAACATTTGTTCACCGACACCTAATGTTCACAAGATGTGTGGGGATACAGCAAGCTGTGTTTAACACAAGAACTTTAGATCATACAACGAGGGCTTCACGACAGGGTGTCTTAGTTTCTGGTGAGTTTTAAGGGTTGTATGGTCGTGATCTATCAAAAACTTTTCGTTCCTAATGTTTCATCTAGTGTTGAGCTGGATATTTTTGAGAGGCACTCCTGGCGACGAGTCGGACGCCGGAGAGCTTCATAAATACCGTGTAAAATGGGCGTGGTCAGCAGAGATAAAATTGTCAGCGATAAAACTTGGCTATCGATTGTCACCTGTCAAGGATAAAAACTTATCTAACGATTCTGCTGCGCTACTGTCCGTGTATCAACATGTTTCAAGGCTTCTTATTTTCTGTTAAAATTATCCCCATAAGATAAAATTTTGATTTCAGCAAACTTAAGTTCATGATTTCCTGACTGAGAACATGCTCTGCTGCAGATGAATTTTCTGTTTACCGTAGTCGACAAAGCCTTTTATGTTCCTTCAGTCTTGTTTTCTTGCTTATTTTGTCCGTTCCGATGTAGACCTTTCCGCAGTTACCCGGAATCTTACATGTCGCACATGCCGGCAAAGGAGAGCGTAAATCCTTTACAGATCGGAGTGCCCGATGTATTTTTTTAGTTGGTCTAAAAAGCGGTCTAATATCACCTTTCTGCAGAAATCTTCCCGATGTGATGTTTTTTTGTTTTTGTTTTTTTTATAAAAGGGAGATAAACCTCGTACGTCCAGCGCTCTGGTTTAACGCCAGAAGCACCTCCTAAGATGTCTAGCGCGGCTCTGAACGAAACGTCAGGAACCGAAAAATTCCTTGGAACACGGTCATACAAGTAGGAAGGCTCACCAGGAACAAGTCGTTTTTCCTGAACTGTGGTTTCCGTCAACACGTCACTGAAATCCTTGCCTAGGACCACTTTACCTTCATCGCTCTCATCTTCTCCATACCGGTGAGCCACACTAGGAAGCAATATACGGTGTGACACGTGTGCGGAACTGCCGCCAGTGGAGCTGTCTGCTGTCGAGTGGGCAGGCGCGCGAGCTGACGCAAGCGCTGATATGGCGGCGTTGGCGGCTATTGGATTTTCTGAAGCCGTCGGCAAATTCATTTGTGGGCGATAGCCCGTCCGCGTCGTAATGAGTGGCCTCCACGCAGAGCGGCCGCCGCCACTGGTTACCTGCCGTCGGCCACATTGCGCCGCGTCGCCACTGCCGGGGCGCAGCCCATCTCATCTCGACCCTAATACCCGCAGCGATCGCGCATGGGTAATTGCGCCCCCCATTCACTTATGCTACGGGCAACGCTCATCGACTCCCCGTGAGCAAACATTTACAGGCTCCAGTTATAGCAGATCCGGGATTTGTTGGCGATATTTTCAAAATCTACATCTTTCTTAGCTCTTTTATTTCATCATCCATACAAAAGCCGGTTTAAAGATTTCGTGTGGCCGTACATGGTATACCATGGAATTGTTAAATGTAAAAATGTATCAGTGAACTTGTCTTTTGCAAGGGAAATGTCCTGACTGACTCATCACTGCCTAGCACAAACTGCTAAGGACACAAACTTTAAATCTGGATGAGGTATTCATCTTATACTGCAGGCATAGTTTAAGAAGCGATTTTTCGAAATTCCATCTCTAAGGTATTGAAACGAAGTAACAAATGGCTCTGAGCACTATGGGACTTAACATCTATGGTCATCAGTCCCCTAGAACTTAGAACTACTTAAACCTAACTAACCTAAGAGCATCACACAACACCCAGTCATCACGAGGCAGAGAAAATCCCTGACCCCGCTGGAAATCGAACCCGGGAACCCGGGCGTGGGAAGCGAGAATGCTACCGCACGACCACGAGCTGCGGACACGAAGTAACAAAAGTATATTAAAATTATATCGCTATTAAGGCAGTTTTGAAACTAGAGCTACTAAATTGGTGTTTGGTTTATTGGTCACAAATAAAGAAGTACGTTTTCCAGAATTTATGGAAATTCAATCCGTAAGGAGTTTCTCTGAAAATTAATCATTCTTAAAGAACTATTAAAGCATCTGTAAAGCTGCTGAAAAGTGGTATTTGACTTACCAGTTAGAATTAAAAAAATACGTCTTTCAATGTTTCGGAAATCAAACTATTTAGGGGATGAAATAGGTGATGAAAATTTTTATGGAAATGTTCCGTTATATAAATATAAACCTATGAAAATTGGAATTCGACTTCTCAGTTAGACATAAAGAAATGTCTGTGAGGGGATCAAATTTTCAGTGGATATATCACCGCAAGAACTCTAAAAATAGGATTAACAAAAACTACCGACTCTGTCTACCAGAATCGCTTTTTTGTTAGAGATACCTTCGGAAAATACTTTCCATGGTCTTAGCGTCAGAAGTTTAGAAGGTGCTGCAATTTGGGAACTACATCAAATTAAGCTGTTAAACTCACACCACGACAAATTGGCCTCTCAAGAATTTCATAGAAAAAGAAACGGGTCTTTAACATGCTAATTTTTCTTTAGGCCTAATGCATGTTTATGAAATTATTTTTGTTGCACTTACTACGCCAACGCGAGCGTAGCACCAGGCGCTAAACTACTTATCCGTATTACATCAGATTTGTGTTTTAAGGACTTAATCCCACATTAAACGTGACCAATTCTAGACAGGAATGTTACATGACGGATGGTATGTCCCATATCTGAACAGCAGGATAATTAAGAACATAATGTTTCAAGTAAACAAATTATTTTCTGATACAGACACGTACTACTTGTTTTCTTTGTCCTCCATACCTAGTATTTATTACACACGGAGTCTCCATGGTCGATGTCGCTCCCAATACAATATATCTGGGTGTACAGCCGCATCTTCATACAAAGTCCATTGCTCTCGATTTAACGTAGCGTGAAGCTTTTATTATCACATCATAAAAACGAAGTTTCTTTATTAACTATTCGTTTATTTCGGCACTGAGAATGTTCTAGCAACAGTTGTCAAGCGTGTGATAATTTTAGCACATATTTCAATACTACTTTATCTCATTTTCAAATGCTATAAAACGAGGAAAACAATGAATAAAGAGCAATATGAAACGTACTAACAGCCATATAAATCATTTATATCGTTCTGTAGCATAACAAACCGTAAAGCTTCTATGCCATTAGGAACCGTGTAAAGTAAAAATCCAGTAGAAAAAACACATTGTTGAACATAAAATATTATTATAAAATGTCATGTTGGCCTGATGTACTTACAGAGCAAGTTGTAAACTAAAAGCGGCCGCTTTCATCTACCTAAAATAGCACTTTCCTACAATGCACATGTCACAACCCCCAACGATGCTACTGTCCGTCACAAAATCTATGAATATTACATCTCAAGTTTTAGTAAATTATCAAAGCTAGTTATACACCTACGTTGGTTTATATGCATCCATATACACTCCTGGAAATGGAAAAAAGAACACATTGACACCGGTGTGTCAGACCCACCATACTTGATCCGGACACTGCGAGAGGGCTGTACAAGCAACGATCAGACGTACGGCTCAGCGGACACACCAGGAACCGCGGTGTTGGCCGTCGAATGGCGCTAGCTGCGCAGCATTTGTGCACCGCCGCCGTCAGTGTCAGCCAGTTTGCCGTGGCATACGGAGCTCCATCGCAGTCTTTAACAATGGTAGCATGCCGCGACAGCGTGGACGTGAACCGTATGTGCAGTTGATGGACTTTGAGCGAGGGCGTATAGTGGGCATGCGGGAGGCCGGGTGGACGTACCGCCGAATTGCTCAACACGTGGGGCATGAGGTCTCCACAGTACATCGATGTTGTCGCCAGTGGTCGGCGGAAGGTGCACGTGCCCGTCGACCTGGGACCGGACCGCAGCGACGCACGGATGCACGCCAAGACCGTAGGATCCTACGCAGTGCCGTAGGGGACCGCACCGCCACTTCCCAGCAAATTGGGGACACTGTTGCTCCTGGGGTATCGGCGAGGACCATTCGCAACCGTCTCCATGAAGCTGGGCTACAGTCCCGCACACCGTTAGGCCGTCTTCCGCTCACGCCCCAACATCGTGCAGCCCGCCTCCAGTGGTGTCGCGACAGGCGTGAATGGAGGGACGAATGGAGCCGTGTCGTCTTCAGCGATGAGAGTCGCTTCTGCCTTGGCGCCAATTATGGTCGTATGCGTGTTTGGCGCCGTGCAGGTGAGCGCCACAATCAGGACTGCATACGACCGAGGCACACAGGGCCAACACCCAGCATCATGGTGTGGGGAGCGATCTCCTACACTGGCCGTACACCACTGGTGATCGTCGAGGGGACACTGAATAGTGCACGGTACATCCAAACCGTCATTGAACCCATCGTTCTACTATTCCTAGACCGGCAAGGGAACTTGCTGTTCCAACAGGACAATGCACGTCAGCATGTATCTCGTGCCAACCAACGTGCTCTAGAAGGTGTAAGTCAACTACCCTGGCCAGCAAGATCTCCGGATCTGTCCCCCATTGAGCATGTTTGGGACTGGATGAAGCGTCGTCTCACGCGGTCTGCACGTCCAGCACGAACGCTGGTCGAACTGAGGCGCCAGGTGGAAATGGCATGGCAAGCCGTTCCACAGGACTACATCCAGCATCTCTACGATCGTCTCCATGGGAGAATAGCAGCCTGCATTGTTGCGAAAGGTGGATATACACTGTACTAGTGCCGACATTGTGCATGCTCTGTTGCCTGTGTCTATGTGCCTGTGGTTCTGTCAGTGTGATCATGTGATGTATCTGACCCCAGGAATGTGTCAATAAAGTTTCCCCTTCCTGGGACAATGAATTCACGGTGTTCTTATTTCAATTTCCAGGAGTGTATAATGGTCAACAAAAATCATGAAAGCTAACGCTGGCAAATCGAATAAGTTGACGGCTGCTTCCCAAAGAGGATATCGCTAAAATGGGCCCAGAAATGACCCTTAGACCCTTTTATCCCCAAAGTGAAATATACTCATGTTGTGGATTGGCAAGAGCGCCAACCCACTATGAGAGGAAGCCGAAAGGCACGCGTTTTAGCTCACGCAGGCTGGCGTGAGGTCTGGAACAGGACAAGGAAATTAGAATTTAGAAAAACGGACGTAGCTGGTAGAATACTTAACTGTAATCCATTAATGATGAACGTCGGTTTTGACGGTACATGACTCACAATATCAATAGTAACTGATAATGGCGCCTTGCTACGTCGTAGCAAATGACGTAGCTGAAGGCTATGCTAAACTATCGTCTCGGAAAATGAGAACTTAAGTAGGCAGTGAACCATCGCTAGCAAAGTCGGCTGTACAACTGGGGCGAGTGCTAGGAAGTCTCTCTAGACCTGCCGTGTGGCGGCGCTCGGTCTGCAATCACTGATAGTAGCGACACGCGGGTCCGACGTATACTAACGGACCGCGGCCGATTTAAAGGCTACCACCTAGCAAGTGTGGTGTCTGGCGGTGACACCACAACTCATGCTGTCTGTGATGTTACCCAACGACTGTTGCTCAGTCTTGAGGTGCTTTGCCAACGCGGATGACCCAATCCCTTTATTATTATTATCTTGAAATCTCACTACAGAGCTTCTTCCAGTCTACCTACGAACGTCATTTCACAATCCTGACACTTTATTTCACAACTCCCACTTTCCCCATCAAATTCTTATCTGTGCCATTTAAGTTTCAGCCTCTGCTCCAGTTTGTTGTCCGTACTGAATGCAATTTTGCACCCATTTATAGTTAAACAACCTGGCCAATTTATCTGAGGCAATTCCATAATATGGCGATTCTTTATACAGGATGTCCCTCCCAAGTCTTATATCTGCGAAACGAAACAAAATGTGAAAAATGCATTTGGCCAGGGATGCACATATTTAAGGTCTCACAAAGTTGGCAGAAATGCACAGTCCGTAAATATAAAGGAACATCACCTCCAAGACAAAGTTACGCTTTTTTTAAATGGCTCATGTATGCCTTTTCTACGGATTTGAAAACTAGCGGTACAATTAGTGAAGACAGACTTGTTTTCACTGTTCTATACCTCATACTGTCTGAAATACGTTGACTTTAAAGGACGGCATAGGATTACAGTTTGTGCCGTAATGCGCAGAGTGAGGGTTGCCTACAGCCATAGCTGGGTAACGTTAATCAAAAAGTGAACTTCGCTAATCGTTAATCCGCTACTAAAGAAGTTAACTTTGTTAAATGTTAAAGCTTATATTTATAGGAGATTTAGCGGAACTTAATCGTTAACTCGTAATAGCAAATTTTATGTTGAGTGTGTTGTGAAATGAGCAAATGGATCAAACGTATAACTAAAATGAATATGGTGTGGCTGGGGAAATTTAGGTAGCACATCGAAGATAAGAAAAAAAAGAGCAGTTTAATCATTTAGATGAAATGGTACCGTGGTTTATGTTAAAGTCACGGAGAATCAAAACAGAGGAGAATCAGATAGTACCTAACATAAGGTGCATATTGTCCTTCATGAACATGAACGTGTTAAAGTTTTCATCCAAGAACGAGCCTCGTCTAGAAGACAAAATGTCTTTTCACACAGAAAAAAGTCGTTTGACTGCAGCACTCGAGGGTGCTAAAACCTGTTCCCAAAGGAATACTGCATCGTTGAATGAGTCCTTTGATTTCATGTCCAGACACATTTTAACTAAGTCCTGCACTTTATTGTTATAGGTAGAATCCGGTTTCATGATTTAGTTTCCATAGTCAGTCCACTAACGAAAAGTGATACTTAATGCGAACTCAGTAATCAAACAAGAATGAGCCGCCAACACCCAGTTATTCTCACTCGCACCCTGGCAGAACACGATTTCTGCGGGCGGCGCGGTGTCATTTTTCTCATTAATACTAGGCACCTAATTAACAATTATCGGACTCACAGAAAATTCATAGAATTTAAAGACTCCGTAAACGTTTTCTAAAATTAAGTTAAAATTTAATCCGTTAAGTTAGCTCTCGTCAATTAAGTTTTAACGGATTAAGGGTCTCGTGCCCAGCTATGCCTACAGCAGGCCTCAGGACAGTGTAAGCAACCCGCAATACAGCAGAAATTATGGAATCTATTCCACTGTTTGACGTCTAAGTATTCCAGAAGGTAAAAGGTTCAGAGAAGTGAAACTAAGTCCGCCATCACTAAGTGTTCCTCTAGTTTTCATTTCGGTAGGAAAAAATACAAACGTGCCATTTAAAAAACGTAACTTCGTTTTAAATGGTTCAAATGGCTCTGAGCACTATGGGACTCAACTGCTGAGGTCATTAGTCCCCTAGAACTTAGAACTAGTTAAACCTAACTAACCTAGGGACATCACAAACATCCATGCCCGAGGCAGGATTCGAACCTGCGACCGTAGCGGTCTTGTGGTTCCAGACTGCAGCGCCTTTAACCGCACGGCCACTTCGGCCGGCTTCGTGTTAAATGTTATGTTTATTTACATGTAGGAATTGTGCATTCCTGCCCATTGTGTGAGCCTTTAACAAAGGTGCAACGCTGGCCGATTGCATTTTTCACATGTTGTTTCGTTTTGGAAATATATGAGGTGGCATAGTTAGGTCGGACACCCTGTACAGGTCCACTATTTTGTTTACTTGTTTTCTGGTACACGACTGCAGTCCTCCTGCACGTTGAAGTCCGCGCTCCACACTGCCAAAGCACACGGTTAGAGCAGCCAAAACAAAATTGTGCAACCCACTCATAAAGTGGGATATCGTGCTGCAAGTCATTTTCAGAATATGAACGACATGAACGTTGAAAAAATCTAATCGAATCGCCACTACATGACAGCAGTTACATGGCGCAGTGGCTTCCATTGTGGTGAAACATGTCTGAATAACGAAGAACGATGTGGTGGATCGTCCCTTTGTGACGAACCGTAACCGCAAGAGAAGTGGCTGTCGTGGTTCCCAAACGACGGCATACCACATTGGAATTGACATTAGAACTTGTGAAAATCAGTAATGGATCAGTTTTCAGTATTTCGCACGACATTCTGCAGACGAAAAAGTTGACGTTCGCTGGATTCCGCGACTGATTACATCAACTCGAAAAGCCGCCGAATTGAGGCAGCATGGCAAATGTTGAAGGTACATGACGCCAATCTAGATGACTTATTTGGTCACCTAACCACTAAGTGGTTCGTCACTATGTTCACGACAAAAAGGAGGAAAGAAAACAGTAGAGATATAAGAGATGGTCAAAAAGTTGCCGTTCGAAGGCCGTAGACTCCATAATCGTGAAGACAGGAATCGTCGACCCTCAAAGGTCTTTTTTAAGAGACTGAAGGCGTGATAATCACATGAGCAGAGGCCAGGTCTCTAGGATGGTGCTCCAGTGTCTCCCACTTGAGTTGACGTAACTTCTGCGTCACGACATTTGTGATATGGGGATGTGTGTTACAATGACGTAGCAGCACACTTTGTCGTACAGGATTCCACGTCGGTGATTTTTGACAGACATGCTACCCCATACACATTCTTCAGTCTTCGATTAACGTCTACAAATGTTTGTCCCTCGGCAACCAAGAAAACAGGATGTTGATCCTGTTTGGACGCATATGGTAATTACGTCACAATTGTTCATTTGCCGTATCTACGTCGGAAAGACACGAATGCAACATAATCCTTTCTCTACGTGTATCTGCTTACGAGAGCGTGCTGAAAAGTAATATCTCCGACATTTTATGTAAAAAATCTCAAAGCTTTTTAAATAAAACAAGCGTTATTAACATTCCACATCTTTAGTTTTTGGTGTCTACGTATTTATTTTTGACCATAGTTACCGTGGCGACGAATACATTTCTCCAAATGCGTGACCTGTTTGTTGATATCGTCACTGTAGAACGTTTGACGTTGTTGAGGGACCCACAACCTCACCTGAGCTTGCACCGCTTCGAGGAAAGTGAAGTCCTGGAAGGTATTCTATATGTTTTAGAAGCAGTTAAAAGTCGGATGGGACCAAGTCGGGACTCCGTAGAGAATGACAGTGAACTCAAGGCATCGGATTGGCGCTGATGCCGCACCGCTTACATGCTGAAGGAGAGTGCTCCCCGCGTGTGGACGAACTCTCCAAATTGGAAACTCGCAATTACAGCACATTGTTTCTCGCGCAACGACGTAATTATGTTACGCTCCACCGTGTTATGTGTCACAATTCGGAACCCTCTAGCAGCATAGGGCTGCAGATATGTAGACGTGAAGAATGGAAATGCAGAATATTAATAACATTTGTTTTACTTAAAAATCTTCAAGAGCTATTTCAGCACGCTCTCGTAAATATCTGCACCAGAGTCATGCTACGTTGCATATAAGCTGCAACAAAGCCCCAAACGGAAACGTTTTGATCGCCCCTTGTATGTGAATTCACACTACCGAGAAAGGCGGACACCCATCCTTTACTGGGCAAGGTGATTCTGAGTTTTCCTTGGGACTGAGATGGTGTGCTGCTTGCATGTTGTGCTCGTAATGGAAGTGCAAAAATGTTTAAGGAAATTCAGGAACACCGAAAGTCATTTGCGAACGAAATAGATAGGGAGTGTAGGGAAGCTAAAGCAAAATGGCTGCACGAAAAATGTGAAAAAATCGAAAAAGAAATGATAGTGGGGAGGACTGACTCACTATACAGAAAAGTCAAAACAATCTTGGATGAAAGTAAAAGCAACGTTGGTAGCATTATGAGTGCAAAGGGAATTCCACTGTTAAATGCAGAGAAGAGAGCAGATAGATGGAAGGCGAACACTGAATTCCCCTGTCAGGGACGACTTGTCTGATGACCTAATAAAACATGTAACAGGGGTCGATAGGGAAGAGACAGGGAATACAGTATTAGAATTTAAAAGAACTTTGAAAGACTTAAGATCAAGTAAAGTGGAAGGGATGGAAAACATTCCTTAGCAATTTCTAAAATCACTGGCGAAAGTAGCCACAACACTACTATTTACTTTGATGTGTAGAATGTTTGACACTAGCAGTTTATCATCAGACTTTCAGGAAAACATCATCCATGCAATTCCGAAGATTTCCAGAGCAGACAAGTGGGAGAGTTATCGCACAATCAACTTAACAGTTCATGCATCCAAGTTGCTGACAAGAATAATATACAGAAGACTGGAAAAGAAAACTGAGGATGTGTTAGATGACGGCCAGTCTGGCTAAGGTAAGGCACCATAGAGGCAAATCTCACCTTACAATTGATAGTGGAAGCAAGACTGAAGAAAAATCTGGACAAAAAAAATGGTTCAAATGGCTCTGAGCACTATGGCACTCAATTGCTGAGGTCATTAGTCCCCTAGAACTTAGAACTAGTTAAACCTAACTAACCTAAGGACATCACAAACATCCATGCCCGAGGCAGGATTCGAACCTGCGACCGTAGCGGTCTTGCGGTTCCAGACTGCAGCGCCTTTAACCGCACGGCCAAAAATCTGGACAAGTTCATAGCATTTGTCAACCTGAAAAAGCCTTCGACAGCGTAGAATGGGGCAAGATATTCGAATTTCTGAGAAAAATGGGGATAAGCTATCGGGAAAAACGGGTAATATACAATATATGAGCGAATCAACAGGGACCAACAGGATAGGAAGACCAAGAACGAAGTGAACGGTTTAAAAAGGATGTAAGACAGGGATGTAGTGTCTCGCCTCTTCTATTCATACTAGAAGCAATGACGGAAATAAAAGAAAGGTTCAACAGTGGCATTAATATTCAAGGTGAGAGGCTATCAGTGATAAAATTCGCTGTCGACGTTGGTATCCTCGTTGAAAGTGAAGAAAAATTACAGGATCTGTTGAATGTAATGAGCAATCTAACTAGTTCAGAATATGCGCTGGGAGTAAATCGAAGAAAGACGAAAGTAGTGAGAAGTAGTAGAACTGAGACCAGCGAGAAACTTGACATCAAAAGTGGTGATCACGAAGTAGATGGTGTTAAAGAATTCTGCTACCTTGACAGCAAAATAACTCATGGCGGACAAATCAAGGGAGACGTAAAAATAAGACTAACACAGGCAAACAGGGCATTCCTGTCCAAGAAAAGTCTACTGGTATCATAGACCTTAACTTGAGGAAGAAATTTCTGGAAATGTACGTTTGGAGCACAGCATTGTATGGCAGTGAAACATGAACTGCTCAAAAACCGGAACAGAAGAGAATGTGGTGCTATGAACGAATGTTGAAAAGTTGGTGGACTGATAACGTAAGGAATGAGGAGGTTCTCCGCAGAATCGGTGAGAAAAGGTATCCGTGGAGAACACTGACAAGAGGAAGGGACAGGATGAGAGGACGTATCTTACGACATCAGGGAATAACTTTCGTGGTACTAGAGGGAGCTGTAGAGGATGAAAACTGTAGAGGGTAAAAACTACAAAGGAAAACACAGATTGGAACACATCCAGAAAATAATTGAGGACCTAGGCTGAATGTGTGGATAGTGAAAGTTTGTCCCAAGAGAGGAATTCGTGGTGGGCTACACCAAACCAGTCAGAAGAGTCATGACTCAAAAAGTGAAACTTTGAAAAGTTCACAGACACCCATTTACTGCTGCTTCGAACTCATAATTGAACTCAAATAAGCTTCAGACACAAATTTCTAATTGTCTTATTAAAGTTTTGTTTCCTTTTTATAATACTAGCCTTTGTTTACATAGTTTTCCAACAAGCTGGTTCAAAGATTCTGCATAGAGTTAGATATATATTGTCACCGTTGTAAGATAATCGATAAAAACAAACATGTTTGCATCCCTAATGATACTGGTCATTATCATTCAGCAGATAAAGCATACTTCCTTGTTTCTAGCCTTCCTAGTGAGATGTCTATGGCCTCCGATATTTGATGCGAGCACAGATCGTCAAATGACAATTTTATCAATTATTTCATCCGTGGTCGATGTTCTGGACGTTCTTCATGTTGATCATTTAAGAGATGCCA
Source organism: Schistocerca americana (assembly GCF_021461395.2). Lineage (NCBI taxonomy): Eukaryota > Metazoa > Arthropoda > Insecta > Orthoptera > Acrididae > Schistocerca > Schistocerca americana. Next base: position 534,480,083 of record NC_060122.1, read on the forward strand.
CGTTAATTCAGCTATCCATTTATGAACTACTGATATGAAGCAGCAGACTCATTTTAAATCTTTAGTGGCTTCTAAAGCTTTTTGTGGATGGTTAACCACCCAGAAGAAAAACAAAAACATTGTGGTACTTTAAGAAGACATGCAAACAAAAGAAATCTACAGATCAAGTTGAGACTAGACTGGAGAACAAGAATTTCACTGACATCGTTTCCATCTCTGTGCCACAGCAAAAAATTTTTGCCCTGCCAATGTGTACTTGTTCGAGACAGTATACTGCTCTACAAATAATTTTCTTCGCATATGTGTTTACTGATACCCAATTTGAAAGGCCTTGACCCAGCCATAGAAACACGAGGAAGTGCCATATATAAAGCACTGTCTTTGACAGCGATAGTAAACCGTTTCAGTATATCTAAATTAAAGTAAAAATAGAAAAAATATCAATTATCTGCTCGCTAGTGCGCACGTATTTTCTTACAAACGTTGCGAGCCATAGCCAGTACCTAAAACCGTGAAGGTATTGGATGATATTGGATGGAGAAGTGGAATTGAAGAGTTGAGTTATAAGTACAAGAGACGTCTCAATTAAGGAACCGGTTAATACGGTTACTTGTAACAAGCATTTAATGTCTTCTTGCAGTTCAAGTTATATGTTTGCATCTTTTCGATATATTTTTTCATAATAGTTCCTTAACTGTTAGTAACAGTTTCAACTGGATTGGCATCCAATGAAAGTTAAATATGCTTTACGCCGAGTTCTCTACATCCCAATGATCTCCACCTGTGCTTGTTTGTTTGACCGCCTCACGATTGTTCGTTATTTCTTTTACGAATAATGCAACTGCTTATATTTGGAACGCGTGAAATCATTGTCTGAAAGTACAATTGTACAACGTAGTTGCTTTCGGACGTAGCGTGATAGATGACGTCATGATACTAGTAAGAAGAGGAATAGAACAGAAACTTCTACAGTAAATGTTTGTTCATTACATTCTCCAGAACATACGAGTCTTTACCAGTAATCTGGTGCACTGTTTTGGCCTCCTTATTTCAGTATTATACAATGTACTGTATGTTGTTTATTTGTTCATGCCTTGTTTGCGTATTTCACAAGGATTTTGACACCCTATCGGTTTGCGTATAGTGATATGACAGTTTATCAGTTTGTGTGAAATGTAACTCAGTATCGCTTGTGTAGTACAAGGTGTTAACATCCCTCAATAGGCGGTTTTAGGGATTCATACTCAAATATCTAGCATCTAAAACATTCAGTACACCGTGACAAAATTTTTTTTTGTACTTATGTCAAACTGAAACATTAAAATTTATGTTTTTCGTACAGATATATACAGGGTGTTTCACAGTTCGCATTACACGCTGCTAGAGGTTGTAGAGGGTACTTAGTAGTTCAAGTTTTACCTAGAAAGCCATGTCCGGAAACGTTATCCAAAAACGCTAAAGAGCGTCAATGTTATAGGCTCTGGCCCGTGTAAATGTTTGTATAAACCGGTTGATTCCTACCCTGTACCAGAAAAGAACAAGTTCTGATACCTTGTGATACATTTGACAGTGGAATACATGTACTGGTACTGTTGTTGGTAGGACTGAGGGGTAGACAACTTTCAGAGGTGTTAGTATGGACAAAATAAGGAAAAAATGTCAAGTAAACATGGACTCCAAAATGCCTGAGCAGCTATGAGCACCTGTTCATCTTTGCTGCTGTGCAACAAATCTCTTCTAACGAACAAGGGCTCATAACATTTGTATGCTTGTTAACTAGACTTTTTTTCTTGTTTTGGTCCATACTACCCCCTCTGAATGTTGCCTACCCTACAATCATAGCAACAACAGTACCAGCACGTGGATTTCAATGTCAGAAGTATCAGAACGGTTTTCGCTTATAACTTTCGACACTTTATTTCTGGTACAGGGACCCTTATCTGAAATTGGTGCATTTAACCTTCTCCATCTTCCTGTAAGTCTGTAACATATATGAATTGTGTAACATCCTTTATAGTAATTAAATCGTCACATATCTTTGGAAATAACAATCCTCGTATAAATATAAGCTCGCTATTATGTTGTGTGTACTGTCTGTTCTGTCTTAAATTGTCTGATGATGGCTTTGAAACCCACAACCCTGTTCACAACAGAATAAAAATTAAATATATTATTTAATATCAACATTATTGTGGGACAATATTACTGTGTATTTCAAATTTTAATATAAATGTTCTTTAGATGTAGTTGTTATTAATTAGACGCCATCAGTCGTATATCTTCATGTGAACCATTATCTTCTCTCACAGTGAACAGAAGATAGAGCCACTATCCCCATACTCCGAGTAAATTCTTTGAGTACTGTTCAGAATATTGCAGTACTCTGCAACATACGTTTTCGATACGCCGCCACAAGAGAGTTTTGCAATGTCCGTGACAATTTGTAACTTCGGAAAGTCAACTTAAAGAATTTTCTCTGCTTAAGTGCTTTGTGAACTTGATATCGTATTACGGAAACAATAACTCAACAAAATGCTATGACAGGTAGGAAAATATAAAAACTTGAAGAGGAATCATTATACACCACTCCTAATTTGGATATTTCGTGGTTTTTCTGTAGCCGAAATATGGAAGATGGTACCTATTAATCCCTATTAATATTTCATGATTGACACGTCCCCTATCGTAGTTATTAATATTGCTGAAATGAAGTAAATTTTAGTTTTCTGTTTCTTATTGTTTCCACTATCATTTGGAATTTCACACTTGTGAAAAGTTTATGTAAGAACGTGTTTTTCGGCATTGTGTCATTTGCAATCCTGTGCAACTGAACAAAACTAAAATAAAAAGATAGTGCCTCTTATTTGAAACGAGTTGAGAGCTGTCAGAAACTATGATAAAAGAGACTTCTAAAACCAAGGTCGTTAGTTTCCCACAATTAAAGTTTTAAAGACAATGGCAAATTGTTATTTTGCAGAAAAATTTTTAATCGATGGCTTGACTCCATTATCTTACAACAAACACTAGTTACTTTTAAATATCTCAATATGATGCGTCGGTAACAAGTGAAGACCACCAATTGTTCGTCCCAAAAGGCTATTGGCAAACCTTTTCTTTTATGCATTGGTAGTATCTGTGATTTTGTTGGAGTGAATCTAATCATTCATCACCGGCTACTGTCTTCATTTCGTACTCATGACTAGGACAAGGGGTTTGTTCCGAAGCAAGGAATTTTTTGGAGTACCACCGACTTTTTGTTCATTCCTCAGCAAACGTTTTTCTCGCGTGACATTCGGTAAGTATCTCGGTAAAGTTTCTAACATATATGCTGCACATTGAGTAGAAATTATCGTATATCAAGAGTAATTTATTGCGATTTGTTGTGACTATGATTTTTGCGAGCCTCAGTTTCATAACCTCTCAGCTTTCTGTCAATATGGCTTCGAAAGATATCGCCTTCTCTAAATTTCACCCGCTCACTTGCTGTTATGTAAAAAACGCATCGTTCTTCTTTTGTGAATCTGAAAATGTAAACTTTACCGCACAAAACCATAGTAACACTTAGGGCATATCTGAAGTGGTTCTGTTCCTTGTAGTCCATACGATATTTTATAACATCTTGGCACGCTTACGGATAAATGTGCGATATTTATTTCATCCGTCACCACAAATCTGATAAAAGGGGTGGCGGTTTCCAGAGATTCAAAAATTGACTCTGAATCGTTAAACTGCTACTGGAGTGCTTCCCGCCGCAGTGGCGAGGAACTGGTAGCAGAATGTGCCCAGAGAAGGCGGCGAGGATGATGGATGAGGCTGGCCTTCTAGACAGTGGCCGATAAAAGCATTTCGGGGTATCCCGTGCCTGAAAATAGATTCCCTTCACCCACACACATATGTTTATTTTTTCTGTCCAATAAGGCAAAATACTTTCAAAATATATAGCCAACTGTAGGCTATTCTTGGAGAAATGAAACACACATCAAATCAAATGAAAGACGTCGTCTCGAACAAAGAAGTGGCTATCGATTTGCTCAACAAAACTGACTTTTAGGATGCAAAAGAAATTATTCCTACTGCCCACGTGGAGGTCACAATATTAACTAGCTAATACTACCGAAGACTTCCAAGCCAGTTGTTTACAATCTGGTGACAACCGGTCTCGATTACTAAAAATGAAATTAAATCATATTTCAACAAGCTGTCATATGCACTTAAAGCTATTTCGATTGTGAGTTAATCAGGAATACGATATCGAATTAAAAGAAAAAAGTTTTAAAATCCAGTAACCTACAGGGAGTTCAGAATGGCGTGGATAAAATTCCTATCTGATGTGGTGGATGACAGTTTGCTTTAAATAACCGTGAGTTAACATGGATTTGCAGCAGAATCATTCTTAATATGTTCGAATATCCGTCAGCATGCTGCGAGAGGCCGAACTGCAGCAATGTCTTAGAGCGGAGAACTTGCACCAGATATAGTAATCATCAAATTTATTTGTTGCGTTGCACCCAAAATGGCTTTTCTTGTCCTTTCAATTTGTGATGTTGTGTTCTTCGATCCGAATACTGGTTTCATGCACCTCTTCACGCCAATGTATCCTGTACGAGCGTCTTCATCTCTGAATAACACCTGCAACATATGTTACACATATATTACTGTGTTCAATCCTTGATCTCTCTCTTCAATTTTTACCTGCAACACTTCCTCCATCACCAAAAGTAACGTGTCACTGATGTCGCTGAATATTTCCTACAAAGTAATGACATCTTTTGATTAAGCTGACCCACAACTATTTTTCTTCCCAGTTCAATGCATTGGCTTTTCGTTAGTTATCCTATCTACCCATCCAACCTTCAGCGTACTTCAGCAGTACCGCGGATCCAAAGCTTCAATTCTCGTCTTGTCTGGACTGTTTATTGCCCATGTTTCATTTCTGTAAAAAGCTTTGCAAATTGTAAATTTGTCGTATTATTAATTTACTTTTCGACAGAAGCTGCATGTTGGTAGGATTTATATTATCTAACTAGTTTCGGCCGTTGCCCATCATCAACGGTATCTGTATCATAGAAAAGAGACATATTTCTTGTAGTACATTACTTTCAGAGTGCGTAGTAGTGTTTTATGCATGTGAGATTTTTCGATTCATTGTAATGTGATTTGTGGTACCTGTAATTTTCTCTAGCACATTCCAATGACAATATGTCGTAATAGTCATGTAATTATATGATTACATGATTTGTAAGTAGGCTGTTTAGGTTTTCTTATTGGTAACGCCACGTAGCGCTCTGTATGAAAATCACTGGCTGTACTGTGTGCAGTCTGTGGCTAGTTTGCATTGTTGTCTGCCACAGTAGTGTTGGGCAGCTGGCTGTTAACAGCGCATAGCGTTGCGCACTTGGAGGTGAGCCGCGAGCAGTGGTGGATGTGGGGAGTGAGATGGCGGAGTTTTGATAGCGGATGACCTGGACAGAGACAGTAAATTTGTAAGACTGGTTATCATGAACTGATATATATAATGACTTTTGAACACTATTAAGGTAAATACATTGTTTGTTCTCTATCAAAATCTTTAATTTGCGAACTATGCCTATCAGTAGTTAGTGCCTTCAGTAGTTTGAATTTTTTACTTAGCTGGCAGTAGTGGCGCTCGCTGTATTGCAGTAGTTCGAGTAACGAAGATTTTTGTGAGGTAAGTGATTTGTGAAAGGTATAGGTTATTGTTAATGAGGGCCATTCTTTTGTAGGGATTATTAAAAGTCAGGTTGCGTTGCGCTAAAGAATATTGTGTGTCAGTTTAAGCACAGTATTGGTGATGGCGGTGGTTAGTGTTTAACGTCCCGTCGACAACGAGGTCACTAGAGACGGAGCGCAAGCTCGGGTTAGGGAAGGATTGGGAAGGAAATCGGCCGTGCCCTTTCAAAGGAACCATCCCGGCATTTGCCTGAAACGATTTAGGGAAATCACGGAAAACCTAAATCAGGATGGCCGGAGACGGGATTGAACCGTCGTCCTCCCGAATGCGAGTCCAGTGTGCTAACCACTGCGCCACCTCGCTCGGTGCACAGTATTGTATAATTGTTCTAAGGGGACGTTTCATATGTCGACCCTTAGCCTAGAATACCTCACTGGAATCTTCTGATTTTTTTTGTACTTTGTGTAATTTGTGTAGATTTTGTTTATTGCTAGCGCGTAATTGTAGAGATAATCTCCTTTGTAGTTGCAGTCTTTCGTTGTTGTACAGTAAAACAGGTGTGGCACGCATGTAAATTTGCACCAAGTATTTCGCAGCTGCGCTTGCAATTAACTAGATATTATTTTCAGTGCTATGTTAATGTTTTCCCTTACTTTTGCTCTTCAAATTGTGTTTTTCTGTGTTGTCGTGTGAAATATTGTGACAATAACGGAGTGTGAAAAACGTAATACTAGGCTCCAAAGTAAACTGAGAAATGACAGTGAAGACGAAAGCAGTGTGTTAGGGCCACCATGTAATAAATTAACTAATGTTCAAAGTAGTTCAAATGGTTCAAATGGCTCTGAGCACTATGGGACTTAACATCTGTGGTCATCAGTCCCCTAGAACTTAGAACTACTTAAACCTAACTAACCTAAGGACATCACACACATCCATGCCCGAGGCAGGATTCGAACCTGCGACCGTAGCAGTCGCGCGGTTCCGGACTGCGCGCCTAGAACCGCTAGACCACCGCAGCCGGCTTCAAAGTAGTAATTTGGTAATTGTGCATAGGGAAATGGAGCGGGCTGCAAATAATGGTGTAGGCAGTGAAACAATTAGTGAACAGGGAAGCATTATCGATCGATCGGTCGGCAATAGCTCGCCTCAGGATTCCGAAATGACAGGACACAATCTTGCAAATTCTGTAGATTCAGGTTTTACGTCCTCACCGTTTTCTCGAATAAATCAAGACACATTTTCTGCTTTTCAAAATGCGAATATTGCCGGTTCAAATGCACTGCCGAATAGCACTGAGTAACATGTTTCAGACGCCAGTGCACTGTTATTACAGTTAATGCAACAAATGGGACAAAGGCTACAAAAGTTAGACACAACGCTTGAACAAAATCAGAAACAAATGGGACAAAATCTTCAAAAGTTAGACACAATGGAACAAAATCTTCAAAAGTTAGACACAATGGAACAACACCAGAGACAAACACAGCAACAGTTAGACACAATGGAACAAAATCAGAGACAAACACAGCAAAAGCTTCAAAAGTTAGACACAATGGAACAAAATCTTCGGAAGTTAGACACCACACTTGAACAAACACGTGAAGATTGAACTACTGAGTTACATAACATTGAATCGAAATGTCAAAAAGTCTGTAATGACGTAAAAACACAAATTTGTGAGCATTTCCAACCTATTTTCTCGCGTCATGAAAATGCATTACAGAATCACGAAGCAGCCGTAAAAGAACTGCAAACTATTGTTCATGAAAATCACGACACCTTGCAAGCTAAAATTGACTCAGTTGCATCTACCGATTCGGTTACGCAACTTGAAAAAACTCAGGAAAACTTAAAGGACACAGTAGATACGATTGGAACACAAATGGGCACTCTGAAACTTGGTTCAGAAAAACACACAGAGGAAATAATTTCACTATCAGAGAAAGTAGTCGAACTTTCGGATCAGCTAAATAATTTATCTACGAAGGTAGATGATAATCTGAATGACGCAAGACCGGTAGTCTTTAATGACACAAAAGAGTACGAACAAATTAGAAAATTCAAACAAAATCAAATCAATACACAGTACAAAAGAGAAATCCGGGAAGTACAAGATCAGTTGGCACAAGTAATACAAGAATTACATATTTCAGAGGAGACTCGCGCTCCAGTACGGGAAGAGGGACATAGAAATACGGAACAACCACAAAATAATAACACAGGACACTTCGGAAATTATTAAAGAAATTGGCAAGGCGCATTGGATTTTGAGATGGAACCGCCGAAACGAAGTAACAATGAGCGATGTGCGACTCGCCGACACGATGATTTTGACTATAAGCTGTTCATTACTACACGTAAATTCAAAACATTTAAGAATTCTGACAACGACATTCATCCACAAGCATGGCTTCATCAATTCTCTCATTGTTTTCCTCCAAACTGGTCATTGGAGCACAGGTTAGAATTTATGTGTGGCTACTTAGAGAATGAACCAGCTGTAAGAATGCGATCGGTCATTCACGATTGCCACAGTAAAGGAGAATTTTATCATGCCTTCCTCTCAGCATATTGGTCTCAAGCTACACAAGACCGAGTAAAACATAGCATCATAATGATGAAACGTTTCGAACAATCTGAATTTGCCAGTCTTATGAAATATTTTGAAGACATGTTGCATAAGAATCAGTATATTTCAAAACCCATACTGCCCCTCAGAACTCATCTGCATTTGCTTAATCAAACTGCCTGAACATTTACGACATATTATTTTAGCAGGACGTTGCAAAGACGACATTGAAGCTTTTCAGGGACTCTCACAAGAATTAGAAATTGACACTGACAATCGCGGAATGCGAAAACAGTAACACAATCACTACAGGTCACATCCGTCACAATTCCGGGCCGACAGAAACAATAACTGGACACAAGTCTATTCTTACAACGCAAATCGTGACCAAAACAGACACCATCCATATGACAACCACTGGCAGAGTAATAATAGTTACAGAGAAAGATCGCATTTCATAGTAATGAATATGACAGAGATTACCATAGAAACAGACAATATGGGAACAAAAACAGTTATTATCAAGGGAGACAGAATAACTTCAGACGCAACAATTCAGCGAGCAGTTACAATTCAGGAAGAAATTCCCCACCACGTGACCGGCAAGAAGGAAACTATGGAATCTACCGACATGACGACAGACGATGTAATCGTAACGACAGACCTGAATTGCATCAGAACTGGCGAGCTTCAAACAGGGCAGGGCCTTCTCGTCAAGGTGAATTTGTAGAAGTTAGGTCTCCTAATCCCAATAATGACGCACGCCAACAAGGAGATAGCAGACAATGACTCGCACCGCAGGCAGCCACGTGCGCCGGCTGGCTCAGAGAAAAATAACATAGACGCTAACATTGAGAAAAATACCAGTATTTTTTACCTACATATACCGTATGATAATTGCGTTCAAGTGGAAACTCTGTGTACTAGGAAGAGTAAAGGTTTACACCACATTTCACATGTAAAACCGTTTATTGAAAGATAATCTGCTTTATAACTTAGTCTTTGCCATAAAATTTTTCACTTCACATTATTTGTATGCCTTGTCAGACTTAGAAACTGTTAACATGCAACAATGTTTTGAAGTTCTCTATCCAGTCTAGAACCTAGGGAACATATTTAGACAGTATTTACGAGTGCATTGTTATAGTGAACAGACGACACAGTGTTATTGTGTGTGTACATTCTTGCTTGTTAGTTGTACGATTATGTAACAACTATAAGGCTGACATACTTAGAACATGTACCGGTACTGCTAATGAGATTTGAATGCAACATTTTGGTTTACTTGAAAATACATTCTAGATTTAAAGTGCTTTCTGAGAGATACCAGATGACACAGTGGTTAGTTTATTTGACAGCTACACGATTATATCACGACGCTACTAATATGTGACACAATTTACATTGTTGCTTTTGCGGTGTATCTGTTTTATATCTACAGTTTTTCTGAATTCTTCTGCAAAGTGAAACATGTTTTAGTAGTAACATTTGTTGTATAGCTACAATGAGACAACCTTTTTCGTAGCACAACAATACATTACAGTATAGTACTTTCTTGATCATGGTGAGGTGTGTAATGACTACGATATCTATACGCAAAGCATTTTACTTTCGTTTATGATGAGGTAAGTGCATTGACTTCGGCGGAACTTTGCTTACAGAGGACGATAACTACAACACTTCCACAGAATTATCTTACGGCAAGACGCACATATAGCGCTACAGTACACGTATTTGAGCGATTAATTTTGTACTTAAATCATTTATTTTTAAAGATATTTGAAGTACAATGATACAAAGGTTTTCCGTGATACATTTCATTCCATTGCTGTAATCTGTAACACCTGAGTGTATAATTACATGAATCCTCAGGGGGTACACGCCTACATCGTGTGGTATGTGTTTGGCAAGCGCAAGGAGCCCTAGCTAATACGGTGTTTGCTTATACAACTTTACACATCGGTACCATATTTCTCTAACACATAAATTACACAGCTATCTGATCATTTAACTGAGAGACAAACATCTTTTTTACTACATCAGTGACACATGTTTACGCAATTACACAGTTGGATAACTTCACACTTATGAAATTGTATTTTGTCTGTACTTTGTGAACTGTTCATATTTTTTCGGAACCATTGTGATACTATGAGAGCTTTGAATGATGTATTTGGTAAGGGAGCATGATTTTAAAGTACGTTTGAGGTAGATGACACTATTGAAATGAGCAGAGAATTTTTTTTAGGTTTTGACATTATTGCAGAGAGCTACGACGTTTTTGAGATTTGACTGAGGTGTTATGATGTTATTTTTATGACGACAATGTGTATTATGCTGTTGAGGTATGTTTATGATCAATAAGCTGTTGCTATATGAGGAATTTGATTATGCTACATATTTATTATGATGAAATATTGAAGAAGTGCCTACGAATATGTATATGTGTAATAAAGCAAGGAATAATGAGTAGTGGTTAGGGACTCTGGTTTGTGAAAAAGGATGTTGGAAACCGAGAATAGTACTTTGAGTTATGAAATGTGTGTAAATGCGTGAATGTATCACAATGCCGGCGAAAATTTTTTGGACACTGTTATATTCATAAGATTTTGTTTCTACACATTTGCAACGCAAATTCTCGACCCGTGAAATTTTGTATATGCGACTGCCACTGTAGTACAAACTGGTGTTGTAAATATATCAGTACGAAAGTTAAGTGACCACCTTCACGTTATGAGTCATGGGCACCCAGCTGCGCGACAGTCGTCTGGAAAAAGCCATTAGCGTGTGCCTTTCAGAGGCACAGGTGGAGAAAAAAAGGGGCCATTATCCTCACTATTGACATTCCTTTGTAGAAAGCATCGCAAATACGACATGCTCGAACTTGAAAACATATGATAACGCTGTGGAGCTCTTAATTTATGATATTTACTGAAATGCCTAATGAAATGACGAGAAATATTTTTATGTCTATACACCTGATTATGACTACTGTCTTTCTAGTTGAGAGATTTTTTACTACCTTATGAAATGCCATATGGCTAATGAATGATGTTTCATGCCTTCCTTTGTACGTATTTGCTCATTTTCGTTAATATCTAGTTTCTAGCTGCACTGCAGCATTGGTTATTATAAAATTTAATAGATGTACTAATATCACTATTTTCTGTCTACAGACCCAGTAAAGAATACGTTTATGTTGTACTTTCTTAGAAAAGAGAGCACAAATAGACATTTCCATTCACAGGAATTGCATAAATAATTTTTTAATGACTTGGTAACTTTCTTGCAGAAAAAGTTTTTGTGATGCATCACTCTAGTGTTAAGATGTGACATAGGTTTTAAACATGGCCATTTTTACTGTAATATTTTTTCTGCTTGAGCTATGTCATACCTAGGTATAAGTTATTGCATTTTCTGCTGCTGTGTGCCAGGTATAGTGCTACTAAATTTAACTTTGTATTACTCTGTTAAGCCAGTTTTACTACAGATTTATTTTTCTTGTTGCTGCACATTGGCTCATATTAGTTGTAATTTTGCATTTTATCTGTTAATTTAGATTTACTGCTGCTTGCTTTGCGAATTGGCATTTTTTGTCATTACTGTTTGTGTTAATTTGTTATGTGCTGCTGCATTGCCTCGTCCCTTGGTATATATATATATATGAGCTCAGTAGATTTAAGTTAGCTTAATAGGGGGTAGACTATATAAGAAACTAGCTATGATGAATTGGAAGAAATGCATTAAGAAGTTATACGAAAAAAGTACAGAAAGCAGGTATAGATAGGACTTTTTGGAAATAATGGAGAATGAAGGGAGATCTTCGAGAAGCAAAGAAAGTCTTGTTTGCAAAATACTGCAGTAAAACAAACCCTGTCCTTTCCTTGTGTCATCCCACTATGTGTTTGTGTACCCTTGGGTATTTGTGTTCTTCCTGTCTTTATGTGTTTATCTGATGAGAGTTACATTGTAGAACTTTTCTGATAATATGTTATTTTCTTTGTAAAGATGTTTAGACATTATTTATTCTGTTCTGTTTTAATGCTCATGTGTGAAGTTGATGTTTCGAAAGTTATTCTGATCTTTTATGTATGTACTCATGTCATAATTCCTGTAACACTGATGTATATGTTATTTCGATTCTTTTGTAAAGCTTGTACTACAAATGTTATCTGTATTGTTATGTTCTTTAATGACGTATTTTGTACCTTTGTAATTGTATTCTTATGTTATAAAATTGTAATTGACACCAGTTCATCATATTATTAACTTGTAAGTTCCATTTCACTGCACACGTTTCTGTTGGTCATAGTATATGGACAATATGTGAGAAGTAGGGACTGTTAGTGTTTGCACATGTGTTAATATTTCAGCAAGGGACTGGATAACAGCATTGCTGGTTCTAATGACAATTCCAAAAACTTTGTGAGTGCACAAGTTGTGGTTTATGGACTTGCTATATTCTCCACAAGACTCTTTGATGGTGATTGTGCACCTGCACAGTCGCAACAGATGGCTGCTGGCCGTCACTACAAGGACTACAGTGGGTCTGCATCTTTGATGACCCACCAATACTATTATTTCTACACGGACTGCAGTGGGTCTGCACCTCTGGTGGCCCACAAATACCGTAATCTCTACCAGGACTACAGTGGGTCTACTCTGTGATGACCTACATACCAATATTCTTCAAAACTTCGAATGACTCTGCTGTGGGTTTGCTCTGTTGTGGCCCATTACTTGTCTGCATGCCGAGAGTCAGCACTGTCTTTCCATTGGAAGGACAACACTACTCCTTCAAGACTGCATGGAAATCCACTACTTCTGTGTGCATTTTCTTTTACTGCTCATACTTTGAGAAAAACACTGCAATTTTACTGTGATGAATGATCAGGACTGTCTTTATGGACTGTGGGAAAATTTTAGCTTTTGGCCAACATTGTATCAATAAGTGTGTGCATTTGATATCTTTGTTATTGTACTTATGAAAAATTTTATCAAATCATTATTGGCCACTGCCCAAAACACTTTGTAAAATTTTTTGTGGGGAGCATGGGGGCTATGTAAGTAGGCTGTTTATGTTTTCTTATTGGCAACGTTACATAGCGCTCTGTATGAAAATCACTGGCTGTGCTGTGTGCAGTCTGTGGCTAGTTTGCATTGTTGTCTGCCACTGTAGTGTTGGGCAGCTGGCTGTTAACAGCGCATAACGTTGTGCAGTTGGAGGTGAGCCGCCAGCAGTGGTGGATGTGGGGAGTGAGATGGCAGAGTTTTGATAGCGGATGATCTGGACAGAGACAGTAAATTTGTAAGACTGGCTATCATGAACTTATATATATATATATATATATATATATATATATATATATATATATATAGATATATATATATATAAAGTGAATTTGGAACACTATTAGGGTAAATACATTGTTTGTTCTCTATCAAAATCTTTCATTTGCTAACTATGCCTATCAGTAGTTAGTGCCTTCAGTAGTTTGAATCTTTTACTTAGCTGGCAGTAGTGGCGTTCGCTGTATTGCAGTAGTTCGAGTAACGAAGATTTTTGTGAGGTAAGTGATTTGTGAAAGGTATAGGTTATTATTAGTCAGGGCCATTCTTTTGTAGGGATTATTAAAAGTCAGATTGCGTTGCGCTAAAAAATATTGTGTGTCAGTTTAAGCACAGTCTTGTATAATTGTTCTAAGGGGACGTTTCAGATTCATGTATACATTTATGTAATCAATATATGGAATGTTTTACTAAGTATGTGCAATTGTCATTGGTAATTGGTTGTGAAAGCATGCACTTAAAATATGACGAGGCATAGCTGTTTTATAACGTCCTAAAATTATGAAGCCTAGCATCATCGCACATATTTAAAATGTGATGTAAACTGGGTCACAGTTCTGGCATAGTCATACTGTCTCTATCGCTACTTCTGATGCACATGACCGAATATATATACCGATGTAAAAACAAAAAACTCGTCGAAAATTTCTCTGGTATTCCTTAATGTCAACCACATTTCCTTGTTCCAGTGATAGAGATAATACAAGAAGCTGTAGTATTAGAATTAGAAGTAGCAGTAGTATTATATATAAAATACTACTTCTTCTTGTATCATCTCTCTTGCTGGAACAAAAACATGTGGTTGTCATTAAAGATTACTAGAGAAATCTTCGACGAGTGTTTTTGTGTTTTTATATTGGCATGTACTTTTAAAATGTCAGGGTGTTTCGTTATATATGTGAAAATTCTCATTTCTTCCAAAGTAATGTTTACTATAACGTCTTACAAGAAATATGTATTTTGGGTAATATGGATACCGCCGATAACGGGTAATGCCCAAAACTACTTCGGCAACATAAAATCCTACGAACAAACAAATTCTGTCGAACAACTAATTGCTACTACGACATTTTTTTAATTTGTACAAGTTGCAGAGCGCCAAATGCAGAAGACATTCGTATAGAAAATTGCTTCAGAAAAGGCTTCCTGACACTTAAACTAACATTCGAAGTTAAAAAAATTCTCTTTTCCAGAGATGCTTTTCTTGCTGTTGCATGTCTGCGCTTTATATCCTCTCTACGTCAGCCATAATGTTTTTTGTTGCCCAAATAGGAAAAGTGAACTGTTACTTTTAGTGTGTCAAGTTGCGACATGATCGCGGATTAAAACAGTCATAAGTTTTTATGACCAGTAGCGATAGAGCCAGTATGACTGCCAGACCTGTCGCCTAGTTGATACCACATTTTAAATATTCGCGACGGTGCTAGGCCGATTGTGTATATATTTTGTGATGATGACAGTATGGCTTTATTATTTTCGCACAAGTTATAGAACAGATATCCCTCTTTATACTTTAAGCTTATTTTTCTTTACGGTAAATTTTATACTGAATTATATATTATATACTCAATTTAATTGATGAAAGGAGAAAATATAAAAATGCAGTAAATGAAGCAGGCAAAAAGGAATACAAACGTCTCAAAAATGAGATCGACAGGAAGTGCAAAATGGCTAAGCAGGCATGGATAGAGGATAAATGTAAGAATGTAGAGGCTTATCTCATTAGGGGTAAGATAGATACAGCCTACAGGAAAATTAAAGAGACCTTTGGAGAAAAGAGAACCACTTGTATGAATATCAAAAGCTCAGATGGAAACCCAGTTCTAAGCAAAGAAAGGAAAGCAGAAAGGTGGAAGGGAGTATATAGAGGGTCTATACAAGGGCGATGTACTTGAGGACAATATTATGGAAATGGAAGAGGATGTAGATGAAGATGAAATGGAAGATATAACACTGCGTGAAGAGTTTGACAGAGCACTGAAAGACCTGGGTCGAAACAAGGCCCCAGAAGTAAACAACATTCCATTGGAATTACTGACAGCCTTGGGAGAGCCAATCCTGACAAAACTCTACCATCTGGTGAGCAAGATGTATGAAACAGGCGAAATACCCTCAGACTTCAAGAAGAATATAATAATTCCAATCTCAAAGAAAGCAGGTGTTGACAAATGTGAAAATTACCGAACTATCAGTTTAATAAGTCACGGCTGCAAAATACTAACGCGGATTCTTTACAGACGAATGGAAAAACTAGTGGAAGCCGACCTCGGAGAAGATCAGTTTGGATTCCGTAGAAATGTTGGAACACGTGAGGCAATACTGACCCTACGACTTATCTTAGAAGCTAGATTAAGGAAAGGCAAACCTACGTTTCTAGCATTTGTAGACTTAGAGAAAGCTTTTGACAATGTTGACTGGAATACGCTCTTTCAAATTCTGAAGGTGGCAGGGGTAAAATACAGGGAGCGAAAGGCTATTTACAATTTGTACAGAAACCAGATGGCAGTTATAAGAGTCGAGGGACATGAAAGGGAAGCAGTGGTTGGGAAGGGAGTGAGACAGGGTTGTAGCCTCTCCCCGATGCTATTCAATCTGTATATTGAGCAAGCAGTGAAGGAAACAAAAGAAAAATTCGGAGTAGGTATTAAAATCCATGGAGAAGAAATAGAAACTTTGAGATTCGCCGATGGCATTGTAATTCTGTCAGAGACAGCAAAGGACTTGCAAGAGCAGTTGAATGGAATGGATATGTCTTGAAAGGAGGGTATTAGATGAAAATCAACAAAAGCAAAACGAGGATAATGGAATGTAGTCGAATTATGTCGGGTGATGCTGAGGGAATTATGTTAGGAAATGAGACACTTAAAGTAATAAAGGAATTTTTCTATTTGGGGAGCAAAATAACTGATGATGGTCGAAGTAGAGAGGATATAAAATGTAGACTGGTAATGGCAAGGAAAGCGTTTCTGAAGAAGAGAAATTTATTAACATCGAGTGTAGATTTAAGCGTCAGGAAATCATTTCTGAAAGTATCTGTATGGAGTGTAGCCATGTATGGAAGTGAAACATGGATGATAAATAGTTTGGACAAGAAGAGAATGGAAGCTTTCGAAATGTGGTGCTACAGAAGAATGCTGAAGATTAGATGGGTAGATCACATAACTAATGAGGAAGTATTGAATAGGATTGGGGAGAAGAGAAGTATGTGGCACAACTTGACTAGAAGAAGGGATCGGTTGGTAGGACATGTGTTGAGGCATCAAGTGATCACCAATTTAGTATTGGAGGGCAGCATGGAGGGTAAAAATCGTAGAGGGAGACCAAGAGATGAATACTCTAACCAGATTCAGAAGGATGTAGGTTGCAGTTGGTACTGGGAGATAAAGAAGCTTGCACAGGTTGGTTGGATGGTTGTTTTGGGGAAGGAGACCAGACAGCGAGGTCATCGGTCTCATCGGAATAGGGAAGGACGGGGAAGGAAGTCGGCCGTGCCCTTTGAAAGGAACCATCCCGGCATTTGCCTGGAGCGATTTAGGGAAATCACGGAAAACCTAAATCAGGATGGCCGGACGCGGGATTGAACCGTCGTCCTTCCGAATGCGAGTCCAGTGTCTAACCACTGCGACACCTCGCTCGGTACTTGCACAGGATAGAGTAGCATGGAGAGCTGCATCAAACCAGTCTCATGACTGAAGACCACAACAACAACATATTTTATTGTTTTAAGACGTTATCTATTCCCTAGTTGTATTCCATTTCCCATGATTCATCCAGATCTGAAGATGGTCACCGCTGACTGAAAGCGGTAGGCTATGAATCAAAAGTTTTGCGATCATTGGTGGAAGCGAAATAAATTCATTCTAGTTTTACTGCTTCAGTTCTTGGTCTAAATCTATGTGCATCGCCTGAGTTAATTGGAATTCATTCCATCATCGCCTTTGTACCTTTGTTGGTGTTCATCCTAAACCCTTTTTTCAAGACACTTTCTATTCACTTCAACTCAGCAAATTCTTTGCCGCTTATGGCAGAATTATATCATCGGTAACGCTCAATATTTTTAGTTTGCTTCTTCTCCCTGAAGATTAATTCTCTTTCCGAATTGTTCGTTTGTTTCCTTCTCTGATACATCAGTGTGCTCATTGAATAACATGAGGATTATTTACAGTCCTGTCTCACTCTCTTCTTAAAAATGTGTGAAGCCTGGCATTCTTAGGAAACTGTCTTAACGTGATTTATGAAAATTAAAAAAAAAGGTACGTAAAAACTTTTACTGCCTATACTGCAATTTTCAATAGGCAATTAAAGAGTGATGAGTAGTTTCGTTTGTGTATAACAACCATCTTCAGGTCAATCAAATCGTAAATGAATGTAAATATGTATTGAACAATATCAGTAGTGACCATAAAAAAAACATACAGTTGCGTTAAAAAAGAATCAAACTAAGACAATACTAATGTTAAGAGCCTCATCAAGGACGAACCAGTTTGTTACCCACAGTCTTGGAAGACGCAGGGAAAAAAAGGGAGGGGGGGTGGGGTAGTTGCAAAAGTAAAACTGTATCATTCGTCCATTACATGCATTAACAAAACAAATGATACAATGAGAAAGCTTTATGTAACGACAACAACAATTAAAAACTTCCACACCCTGGATGAGAGACTAATCCATCATAACACGTAAACCAGCCATCATCAGATTATATGAACTTCTTATTGACAGGTTTGGACTGGTTTCTTTTTATTTCTGTCAACTACATTTCATGTAAAGTAACGATGGCTATTTTACATGTTATGATGTATTACTCTCAAGTCAACCAGTGTGCGCAACGGTTTTCAGTTCTTGTTGTCGTTGCAAAAAGCCTTCTCGCTGTGTTACCTGTTTTACAAAAACGTATAATGGTTGATTGCTGCAATTTTACGTATGCAACTTTCCCCTTCCCCCTTTTTTTACCTGTGTCTTGCAAGATTATGGAATGTACCTGGATCATCGTTGATGAATCTTTTAACATCATTGTCTTAGTCTAGTTCTTTTTTAATATGATTGGATGTTTATGCATTGATGCTCACAATTGATATTGTTCAATGCACGTTTACGTGCATTTACGATCTGAAGAGTGGTTGTCAGACACAAGTGAAACTAGCCATCCTGTTTTAATTGCCTAATGTGAATTGCGGTCTAGGCAGTAAATGTTTTTGTATAATTTGTTTTTTATTTTAATAACGTAGAGCTGTAGTCTAGTTTCCATTGTAGACAACCTTTTCTATCCTGCTCTGTATGGAGACCAGTGGACCAACCTGGCGGTCCTGAGATCGATGACAGCGGAGTCCACAAAGTGACCGGCTAGCCACAAGAAATGTCCAGATCACGGCGGAGTCTTCGTAAGCGTACACAAACCACCCAGGGAGCAATCCGATTCAAACCCTAATAGAGGCGACGTCAGTCTTCTGCCAATGAATGGCGCATATCGAAGGTTCAAAAATGGTTCAAATGGCTCTGAGCACTATGGGACTCAACTGCTGAGGTCATTAGTCCCCTAGAACATAGAACTACTTAAACCTAACTAACCTAAGGACATCACAAACATCCATGCCCGAGGCAGGATTCGAACCTGCGCATATCGAAGGCGTTGAGGAACTAGCGAGAGTGACTGGCTGCGGTGTTTACTGGCGCTCTCGCGTCGTTGGACAGGCCCACGTGATATGTCTGCAACTGTAGTGGTACTCCTCGCGGGAGCAAGCTGGGGCCGCATTTATGAGCCCGACTACTGTCGACCTGTCTTCCATATCAAGATTCGGGTTTTGATGGGAATTCCGGTCACTGTTGCATACTATACTTTCGTTTCACGTGTTTTAATCCAATCATGTTAAGAATTATTTCAACTTAAAATATTAAAATAATTAATTCTCAGACAACTGAGATTTTTTTCTAAATAATCCTATTACACTGATGGACTCTGTACTGGTATACATCGGTGCTTCAGCTCCAACCATTTGTGCTGCGTCAAACGTGGTGGCCAACTTTTGAACAACATGGCTTCAGTAACTTTACGTTTCTGATCACTCCAGAGATCGAAATGGAACCATTTGTGATGTACACGGGACAGTAGACATGAGGCGACCCCCAGCTCACTCACTGACACACACACACACACACACACACACACACACACACACACACAGGGACTCTGTTGCCCCTAGAGATGGTGGAGTGCGTGTGTTTGTGTGTGGGTGTGGAGGCAGAATTCTCTCTGCGGTCGCAGCGCATTTCGCGATTGCCTTTGGGACGTCCGTAGCCGCGGCGTCCCGTGGCGGACAGAGGACACGGCGCTCCCTGTGCCCCCGATATGGCCGACACTCCTAGTCTCCCCTCCGCCCTCCCACCCGCCGCCAACAACTGTCAGACAGCGGGCGCGCCTTTCGCTCCCCTAGACTGTTTCTCGAACTTTTTCAATCCTACTGAGCCAGAGGTACGACACAGCTGGCCAAACACTACTGAACGGATATTGGTGGTCCAAGTTATTGAAAGAGTTTTCAAGAGAGGATCAGCAGAAGCTCATTAGATTGACCATCTGAAGCGAGAATGCAGAGGAATATATACAAATAGTAGGTGACGTTAAGGTCTAAAGGTATGATCTGTTACCTCCTTACAAAGACACAGAGAAGCAAAATGTATTGGTGTGATGATCTGTCCCGAATACGGTATGCGTCTGTGCTGGGTTACACTCGCGCCAGGACACCATGTGGGCCGCGGTGGTCTAGCGGTTCTAGGCGCGCAGTCCGTAACCGCACGACTGCTACGGTCGCAGGTTCGAATCCTACCTCGGGCATGGAAGTGTGTGATGTCCTTAGGTTAGTTAGGTTTAAGTAGTTCTAAGTTCTAGGGGACTGATGACCACAGTAGTTAAGTCCCATAGTGCCCAGAGCCATTTGAACACCATGCGGCACAGAGGTAACGAGAGTATTGGTAGAGGACAATGAGAAGACTCGCTGGAAACGCGCTGCCAACGCCCTCTCAGCCGCCAGTATTTAGGATCGCCGTCGCGGACCGGAGGGCTAGTTAGTTCAGTTCGTTCCAGATAGTTCGAGTCTGCACGCCATGTGAGATCCAGCGCGTCACCAAGACGGAGCCGCAGACTTAGCGTCTACCACAGAGACAGGAAACACATAGCAATCTCATAGTGAATATAGCGGACTTCTACTTCAACAGCATTGAGGCTACGTGGACACTACAGTAGACAGCTTGCATCACAGCACATGGAAATTTAAGCTAAGTAGCTCTTGTTTATGAATAAAGAACCCTGTTATTAATTGTGTGAATTTTGTGTTATATAACGAGCATGCCGGAAATCAATCAACATCCTATTCCTGTTTTCCATGGTACAGCTCTGCAGAGACAACGAGATGACATTAAAGCAGGTAACGAGAATACAATTGAGTCAGAGGAATTTCATACAGGAATTCAAATGGAAAAGTGACATATAGATAGATAGGCAGATAGAGAGGAGAGAGAGAGAGAGAGAGAGAGAGAGAGAGAGAGAGAGAGAGAAGAGATATGGTAAACCGGCCAAACTCCAGTGCTTTGGCAGTAATAGACCAATTGGATTTGATACGTGTTTCCCTTTCTTCATACTCGGAGTAGGCCACCCAAAATATCGTAAAACCAAGTATCATTTGAAATTTTTATTTGTTTTTATTTGTTTCTATTTGTGTACATAACTCACTTGTTTGCTGAAATATTGAAATGATTAAATTTTAGACATGAGCAGTATCTTTCCTTTACGGAGGGTCGAAAATCTGTGAAGTGATGGATTCACGTTTATTATAGCAGGCGTATTTAAACATTCCAGAAGCACGGCAAGGACTGAAGCTGTAAAAATATCATGTTTTGGCTTACGCGACAGGCTGTACAATGGAGTCGGTTTGAACACTTTTAAAATCAGACTATGTCAGAGTGTAATTCTCCCAGTAGCTGTATAAAGATATGAGTCATTTAAATTAAGGAAACCAAACGAAAAGAAACAACTCGTCTTCGAGAGAAAGATATTAAGGAAAATATTTGGCCCAAGAACACCCCACAGGCACAGGACTAGAGGACTAGAGGATGCTAAAAACTTGCAGTTATACTCATAAGCTGATATTGGCGAAAGATGAAGAAAAGAAGATTGATGCAGGCGGCACATCTAATTAGAAAGGAAGAGGAAAGACTAGCACGAGTAGCATTGTCAGTATCTGTGGAGAGCAGAAGAACCCGAGGAAGACACTTTCAAACTGGAACGATGATATCGACAAGGATACGGACAAGGTGGGCTTGAGAAAAGGAGAATGGGACACGAAAGCCAAGAACAAAAATAACTGATAGAGGAGTGTACAGAACGCATTTTGTCTTGCAGGCCAAAGCTACAGTTGAGAAGAACGAAGAAGAGGAATGAAAAATGAGAAATTGAGGAACGTCTAACGAGTGGGTCACTAGAGACGGAGGAAATGTCGCCTTGGTACACGTTATGGAACAATGATCTTCTCAAAATCACTTCATATACCACCTTAATAAACTCAGGGGAACTATGGAAATCTATCTCTGGATGTCTGCACACGGATTTGAACCCTTTCCTTCTAAAAACATTTGCAATGTCTTATACACGATGCCAACCATATGCTGTTCGAGAAAAAAGATTGTAATAATGTGAGGCCCGTTAACATTGACAGACAACAGTGCAGTTAGTGCAAGGAGGTCTCTCACCGTCATCTGAGAGTATCTGCATGCAGTTTCAGGTTACTTTCGTGAGGAACCAAACAAATCTGCGGTGTGATGTTTAGCCCATTACCTCTTTTTTCCTAAGTATTTCACTAAAAACTAAAAGACGTTTTACATTTCTCGATGCTGACGAAAAATAGTGGGTAAAAGATTTGTTAGATTAATTATATTGTTAAATATATTCACCCTATCGCGTAAAATCACTGATATAATACCCAATTTCCACATGTTAGACTGAGAGGGAGAAAATTTTGTATAAACCGCATATCCACAAATGTGTGTGTCGTCTCACGTTCAACAAGAGCAGGGAATGAAAGAATAAGCCATATGAAAAAAATGGTAATGTAATATACGACACATAGGTGGTCTGTCCGAAAGTGCACATCCATGAAATAAAAATCTCTTGCTGTGTAATTTCTGCTGCTACAGGTATTGCTGAATTTTCTTTTTAAAACACAAACCGATCCCCGACATGTTGGCTGTAAAGCTGGACAGCAGGTGAAATGATTATGTCCTGATAGTGCAGCCGCATGGGGTAGTCGCGAGGTCTAGGGCGCCTTGCCACAGTTCGCGCGGCTCCCCTCGTCGGAGATTCTTATCCTCCGGGCGTGTGTGTGTGTGTGTGTGTGTGTGTGTGGTCCTTAGCGTAAGTTAGTTTAAGCCTAGGGACCGATGACCTCAGCAGTTTGGTCCCATAGGAACTTACCACAAGTTTCTAATTTCTCTGATACTTCACAGCTATCAAAATAATAACAGCCTAGCAATCTACAAGACTTTTTTTTTCAATAGAACTAATGCAATTTTTCGAGTGCATCATATTATGAATGAGAATATGTTACCAAGGCATGCACTAAGACACTGTAAATGAAATGATACGGAAAACATGATGGATTTGCTTTAGGAAGGAACGAGAACACACACCTATGTGTCGAATATTACATTACCATTTTTTCATTTGGCTTATTCTTTTATTCCCTGCTCTTGTTGAACATAAGACGACACACACATTTGTGGATATGCGGTTTAACCACGTACTAAATTTCGTTTTTGTTCTTTCATACGACAACGTGTGATCGAGAGCGGTTAGAACATATTAGCAGTCGACGAAAGCAACGTCTGCAAACATTGTATAGGAACTGATACGAACTAGACGAATGTGATTATCACAACGACTACACAGAAAACAGAACTACGACACAGACAGATTAAGATATTGATAGCAGAATTGTTAAATAAAAAAAACTGAGTTTTCGTTGGCAATGAAAACGTCTAGAACACTGTGCATACAGAGTCATATATCAGTGAGCTGTTTTTATATTTTAATTGTATGAGAGGCTTTTGTTTTTAGCCGGCCGGGGAGTCCGACCGGTTCTAGGTGCTACAGTCTGGAACCGCGTGACCGCTACGGTCGGAGGTTCGAATCCAGCCTCGGCCATTGATGTGTGTGATGTCCTTAGGTTAGTTAGGTTTACGTAGTTCTAAGTTCTAGGGGACTGATGACCTCAGAAGTTAAGTCCCCTAATGCTCAGAGCCATTTGGACCATTTTTGTTTTTTTGCTTTTGTTTTTAACTTCTGTCGAATGGGATGGACAAGATACGGGAACAAAAACTCAACACAATGCCAAAATGTGGTACAGGAAAACCGTTGGTATTCAAAACAACTCCCAGTCATCTCCGAATGAATAAATATACAGGATGACAATTATTGAACTATATGAAAGAAAACGTAAATTGTTACAAACTACGGCGTGCACACACTTCATTCAACATGTCAACGTCACTACAGATATTTGGATTTAGATGATGTCATGTTCGATATGACTGCCATCCTTGGCGATGACGTGGCGCAAACGAATAGCGAAATTCTACATGACCCGCCGAAGTGTCGGAACATCGACGCTGTCGATGACCTGCTGAATAGCTGTTTTCAACTCATCCATGGTTTCGGTGTTATTGATATACACGTTGTCTTTAACTTAGCCCCACAAAAAAGAGTCGTATGTGTTCAGATTCGGAGAATACGGCGGTCAATCGGGGCCCATGGCAGTTGCCTCTTGGTACCCCAGAGCCAGAATGCGGTTTCTAAAGTGTTGCTCCAGGACACCAAACACTCTCCTCTTTCGATGGAGTCGAGCTCCGACTTGCATAAACCACATATTGTGGAAATCATGATCGCTTTGGTTAATGGGGCTGAAATCATCTTCCAAAACCTACACATACCGTTCGGTAATG
Organism: Schistocerca americana; assembly: GCF_021461395.2. NCBI lineage: Eukaryota > Metazoa > Arthropoda > Insecta > Orthoptera > Acrididae > Schistocerca > Schistocerca americana. Next base: position 534,504,676 of record NC_060122.1, read on the forward strand.
ACGGATTATTCCGTGACCGGAAGTTGCACACCACAGTCACCCGTTGAGGGTGAAGGGACTTCTCGAACGTGAAGTGCGGATTCTCAGTCCCCCAGATGCGCCAGTTTTGCTTAATGGCGAAAAGATCCAAATGGAAGAGGACTTCGTCGCTAAACGAAACCATAATGCGCATACTAACTCCCATCATGGCTCGCGGTTGACCATGCAGTGTGAACGTCCTAACCAAAACCGTTCAGAAGTCATGACGATTTTATTTCATGTAGTTCAACAATTGTCACCCTGTAGCTCCTGTATAGTTTTTAAAGGAGTCTTATGTTATTATTCCTGCAAAACAGTGGCAAGTTTGGGTAACAATGATGGAGGTGGATAGTGATCAAGCAACATTCTCGCCAAAGTAGACCTCAAAGGCTCCATCATATTGAGATCTGGTGACTGGGGTGGACAGTGCGACAGTTCATCTTGATTCTCACGAAGCCATTTCTGGACAATGCGAGCTGTTTGAAGAAGGTCCCTGTCGTCTTGGAATATAGCATCAGCATTGGGGAACAAACATTGTACCAAAGGATGGACATAATAAGATAAATTGCTCTCGTAATCCTTGGCAGTAATGCAACACTGAACAGTTGCTATAGGGCCCATGTAATACCACGATATGGCTGCCCATATCATCAGCAGACACTTGGCATATTTCATTCTTTGGACCTAAACTCAGCCTGAAGGTGAAAAAAGTGTGAAACAAGACTGATCCGATCAAGTGACATTCTTCCATTGTGAGCCGTGGTGCGCCTTTTCTGGCACACCAGCTCTTTGGCACGACTATCGAATACCCGGCTGTACTACGATCTTTGCCCCTGTTGCGACCTGGCGGCGGCTATTTGCGGTCGGGGAGTTGGTCGTGGGACTCGCTACGATGCGCTAGGACGTGCTTGAGGGGACATCGGAGGAAACCAGGCGGGCTCGGCCAGCAGCGGCGCGGGCGGCCTACCTTGCAGGACGGTCGCGAGTTCGTGGTGCACCTGCCTGATGTCAACTCCGGGCGCCTTGCTTTGGAACCTGTTCTTTCGGACAGACCATTTCCCGAGACCATCTCGAACAACGCTCTCCATCGGAGGTATTAGTGGTTTTGGTGCCTTCGTTTCGTGGAACTATTTGCGTTGTAGCGACTGCCACTTGTTGGTTGGTTGGTTGCCTGCCCTAATGTACGTGTTGTTGAAGTAAGAGCAGCAGGCAAGGTGTGTGATCGCAAGGAGACCAGCAGTCTCAACTTCCTTTAAGGAAATCAGCGTCCCTAAAAGATGTAGTAATTGTAAGCTATTGAAGATATTAGGTCATAATCTAGTTGTAGTTTTCTGCATACCAAGGTTACACTATTGGCAGTTAATTGCAGACCTATGCAAGGAAATTAAAGTGCACAAAACCTAGTTTGTGCTGAAGTTGTGCTTTTGAATAACGTAATATTATCCTGAAATTGTTTCCATTTCACTTTGTACACATTGTCGGCCCTAATGATATGAGAAAATATTCGTTGCCTAATTATGAGAATGTAAAAGTCTGATATTACTTTCTAACACTGCATTTGTGTACAAGTCTTAGTTTAAATATTTTACAGCATAGATATTGCTGCAAAATTTCAGTCGTTTTACTCAAAGTACTTATTGGTTTTTTAAAATTATATTATTATTAATAGGTTAACAACTTACATTAATTGATGTTTGCCGTGTTTTCTGCGGTGTGTTTGTGTTCCAGTTTTTCTGCGAGTTGGGGTGTGTTGGACCGACGCCACGATTTGCTTCGGTGCACAGAAGCTGTGACGTGTCGTCTAATGGGAAGTGACTCCCGGTTGGGCCCCGGCGTTTAGGTGTTGTTTTGGACGAATGGTCTGCTGCTTCCGGCATTTTAAGTTAAGTCACCTTTTGCCCTAGGCAACCTGGTGTCACTGCCCGTTTGGTAGTTATTGAACCTATTTTTACACAGGGTGAGTCGCGTAAGACGTAACAGCCCCATTATTTCGTTCGCGATTGCACGTATCGACAAGCGGTGTTCGGCGAATCATAGCCGACTATGGGGCGCAAAGTTTGGTACATGCACAATAATCACAACATTTATATTGACCGAGATAATGAGGCAAGTACATGTTTTTTAAGTGGGACGCTGTACTTTTTTTACCATCATTCGAACGCTCTGTAAAAGACGCGTATAGTGATGTAACGCATGTTGCTATTGTGATTCCAACTTCGCTTAAAAGACGCTGGAAAAATATTGTACGATTGAAGGTCGAGGCGGTCGGAAGCTGGTGCAAACTGTAAACACGCCTCGCGCGACCCGCAGGCCGAGTTGCCGTGCTCTATGCAGCATGCACGGCCTACGCTACGTACGTAAATCCTCATCCGCCCTTTTTTAAGCAAAGCTTGAATCACAATAGCAACATGCGTTACATCACTCTACGCGTCTTTTACACAGCGTTCGAATGATGGTAAAAAAAGCATAGCGTCCCATTTAAAAAACATGTACTTGCCTCACTGTCTCGGTCAATATAAACGTTGTGATTATTGTGCATGTACAAAAGGATGTGCCCCGTAGTCGGCTATGATTCGCCGAACACCGCATGCCGATACGTGCAATCGCCCGCGGAATAAAGGGGCTGTTACGTCTTACGCGACTCACCCTGCATGTGTAAGAAAAGGGGATATTTAATTGCTTGGGAATCAATTGCATTAATTAACTAGTTGAGCTCCTTGTGTTATCTGGGTTCGTAACGAACTGGTGTGCTTCATAATTCATTTTCGTATGATTTATTATTGCCGTTTTTTTTAAAAAAAAAGGGGGGGAGGGACATATATGCCACCTTGGAAAATTACCTTCATTTTGTAATTTGTTTCTTAAGTATTGAAATCTCCAGTAAGTTGCTGTAAATGTAGATTTGATATTGTCTTAAGAACGGCCACGTGTTGTTTGCCTCTAATTTGTTTTATTAAGGCTTTTTTGAATAAATTGTTATTAAGTGATGCGCTAGTTCTTGTGTTAAGGAGTGACTTAGTAGGGCCTTTGACCTTCCATGCTAAGTGTTCCTCTCATCCCGACTTCCTAAGTTACACGTTGCTCCATAGTTCATATTTTAGGGATTTGGCACCACGATTTGCAGTTATGGGCATTTGCATCACTGGTGAGTGGTTTTGGAATTCCAGCTCGCCCTCCAGTTCCCACCTTGTGGAGCTCCCTTCGTGTAGTTTTTCTGCCGATAGGGGCTCGCGGGAGAGATATTCAGTTCTGCAGTGTTTTTTTGCATCTCAACAATTTCATTACGAAGTACGTAGTTGTGCCTCTACATTTTTTATTGAAGATTTCTCAGCGACGTTCGGTAGTAACAATAGACGATCTGCGAGCTCTCTATGTTCCACGACAAAGGTATCGGTGCCGGGCGCGCGCTCCAAATGGCACGGCAGCTGCGCCGCCCCTAATGCGCGAGCGCTGTTTCGGCCGTCTGGCTGTGGCCCGCCTGCAGCAGCTGCCAGAGGAGGGGGCGGCGCGGCTCCAGTGTTTGCCGCCCTCCAGAAATGTCGCAGGTCGTGTCGCCAGATGGCGCAGACCGCGCGCCGCTACTTAAAAGTTGCGGCCGCCGCTCTCTCCCGCGGCCTTCGCCTAAGAGCCCACTCAGTACAGCGCTTTTGCAGCGTTCCGCCATTTCGCAATTCAGCTAGTAACTATAAAAGACTTCGGCCGCCTATACAGGGTGTTACAAAAAGGTACGGCCAAACTTTCAGGAAACATTCGTCACACACAAAGAAAGAAAATATGTTATGTGGACATGTGTCCGGAAACGCATACTGTCAATGTTAGAGCTCATTTTATTACTTCTCTTCAAATCACATTAATCATGGGATGAGAACACACAGCAACAGAACGTACCAGCGTGACTTCAAACACTTTGTTACAGGAAATGTTCAAAACGTCCTCCGTTAGCAAGGATACATGCATCCACCCTCCGTCGCATGGAATCCCTGATGCGCTGATGCAGCCCTGGAGAATGGCGTATTGTATCACAGCCGTCCACAATACGAGCACGAAGAGTCTCTACATTTGGTACCGGGATTGCGTAGACAAGAGCTTTCAAATGCCCCCATAAATGAAAGTCAAGAGGGCTGAGCTCAGGAGAGCGTGGAGTCCATGGAATTGGTCCGCCTCTACCAATTCATCGGTGACCGAATCTGTTGTTGAGAAGCATACGAACACTTCGACTGAAATGTGCAGGAGCTCCATTGTGCATGAACCACATGTTGTGTCGCACTTGTAAAGGCACATGTTCTAGCAGCACAGGTAGAGTATCCCGTATGAAATCATGATAACGTGCTCCATTGAGCGTAGGTGGAACAACATCACCAACAATGCCTGCACAAACGCTCACAGAAAATGTGTGTTGATGACGTGATTTCACAATTGCGTGCGGATTCTCGTCAGCCCACACATGTTGATTGTGAAAATTTACAATTTGATCACGTTGGAATGAAGCCTCATCCGTAAAGAGAAAATTTGTACTGAAATGAGGATTGACACATTGTTGGATGAACCATTCGCAGAAGTGTACCCGTGGAGGCCAATCAGCTGCTGATAGTGCCTGCACACGCTGTACATGGTACGGAAACAACTGGTTCTCCCGTAGCACTCTCCATACAGTGACGTGGTCAACGTTACCTTGTACAGCAGCAACTTCTCTGACGCTGACATTAGGGTTATCGTCAACTGCACGAAGAACTTCCTCTTCAATTGCAGGTGTCCTCGTCGTTCTAGGTCTTCCCCAGTCGCGAGTCGTAGGCTGGAATGTTCCGTGCTCCCTTAAGACGCCGATCAATTGCTTCGAACGTCTTCCTGTCGGGACACCTTCGTTCTGGAAATCTGTCTCGATACAAACGTACCGCGCCACGGCTATTGCGCCGTGCTAATCCATACATCAAATGGGCATCTGCCAACTCCGCATTTGTAAACATTGCACTGACTGCAAAACCACGTTCGTTATGAACACTAACCTGTTGATGCTACGTACTGATGTGTTTGATGCTACTACTGTAGAGCAATGAGTCGCATGTCATCACAAGCACCGAGGTCAACATTACCTTCCTTCAACTGGGCCAACTGGCGGTGAATCGAGGAAGTACAGTACGTACTGACGAAACTAAAATGAGCCCTAACTTGGAAATTAAGCGTTTCCGGACACATGTCCACATAACAACTTTTTTTTATTTGTGTGTGAGGAATGTTTCCTGAAAGTTTGGCCGTACCTTTTTGTAACACCCTGTACACGGAGTCTAAGTCAAATCTAACGTACCAGTAAACCCTAGTTTCCCTACAAAGTCGAGTCGAACACCCGTGTAGAAACAGCTCCATGCGTCTGATTGCTTTACAAATACAGGGTGCCGCTCGAAATGTGTTACCAATTGTTTCTTTCACAATTTACGACGCACATTAGATATCCCGCTGGGATCTCTACAGCAGTACCAGCAGATCTTGGAAGAACAAATGACTTACGAAATGACGTGTAATTCACGATACTGCCGCTAGGAGTCTAGTAAGCAGCAATGGCTGACAATGAAAGACTGACGACACAGCAACGATCGTCAATTGTGTTACTTTTTCATGAAACGAAAAGCCTTGTTGTGACTCAGAGGCGTTTCCGACAACAGTTTACCACACGACGGGTCCCTTGCAAGAAGACCATCCACAGGTTGCACGATAAATCTGTACAGGAAGGAATAGTATTGGAAGCGAAGCGACCTAGGCCTAAGTCTGTTTGTTCGCCGGAGAATGTTGAAGCGGTACGAGTTGCTGTACAGAGAAGTCCCGAGAAATCGTGTAGAAAGGCAGTAGTGCAACTGGGAATATCCAGACGCTCCGTTCAACGCATTCTTAAAAGTGGCCTCCATATGTACCTGTGCACAGACGCTTGCTGAAGAGCACAAGCAGCAGAGACTACTGTTTGCTCAGTGGGCGGAGGACAGGTAAGAAACTCTCAACAACGTTTGGTTTTCAGACGAGGCGCATTTTCATTTAGACGGTGTGGTTAACAAACAAAATGTTCGCTTTTGGGCCACTGAAAAGCCACAAGTGCTTCATGAACGACAACATTATGCTCCGAGGATTACAGCGTGGGCAGCAATTTCCAGTCACGGACTTATTGGACCCTTTTTCTTTGAAGAAACTGTGAACAGCGAGAGTTATTTGAGCACGCTTCGCGATAGCTTCCACAGCTTTTTCTACTGCCTTGCCCTTCAACACGCAGTGGTTCTTGCAAGATGGAGCAAGGCCACATACTGCAAACACTGTGTTGGAGTTTTAACACGAGCATTTCGACATGCGGATCATTTTACTCGGGTTTCCAGGTCGCTTCAATGACGGACAAAATTGGCCCCCCAATAGTCCAGACCTCAATCCATGTGACTTTTTTCTTTCGGGGTACCTAAATGAAAAAATTTTCCCGAAACGTCCACGTGATTTAATGGAGCTCAGAAGACTTACAGTGAAATTATGGAAGACATGAGCCGTAGGGTAATCACTAACTTCAGTGTTCGTTTGAAGGCAGTTAGGAAACGAAATGGTGGACATATTGAGCATGTGCTGAGTTAGAACAAATCTCCATGGACAGCTCTTCATTGTAGTATATGTTCCATTCAGATTGTATTGACAATAAAGTTTATATTCAAAAACAAAATGGTAACACATTTCGTGCGCCACCCTGTAAGTTTATGTGTTAAATACACCGGCGGAAAAAATCACAATATCAAAAATAATTAATGTATATTAATGAAACTTCGGCAACACATTTGTATAGGTAACATATTTGAGTAATTAACATTGCAAGGTCACAAGTTAATGTAAGCGCGAGATAAGCCATTGCAAATGTGAAATGCTGATACGTTAATAACCTGTTAACCGCCAGAACGTTGAATGCAAGCACACAAACGCGAATGCATTGTGTTGCCTAGGTGCTGGATGTCAGTTTGTGGGTGGAGTTTCATGTCTGTTGCTCTTGGTCGGTCAATACAGGGATGATTACTGCAGCTTCTGGATGCCTCTGCAGTTGTCATCCGATGACGTTCCATATGTGCTCGATTAGAGACTGATATGGTGATCGAGCAAGCTAAGGAAACATGTCAGCAATCCTTAGAGCATGTTGGGTTATAATAGCGGTATGTAGGTGACCGTTATCCTCTTGGAAAACACTCCCTAAATGCTTCATTAATGGCAACACAACAGGTCGAATCACCAGACTGAAGTACCAATTTGCGGTCAGGGTGTGTAGAATAACCACAAGACTGCTCCTACTGTCATACGAAATTGCACTCCAGGCCACAACTCCAGGTGTAGGTCCAGTGTGTCTAAGACACGGTCAGGTTGGTAGGAGGCCCTCAAGCGGCCTTCACCTCACCAAAACACGGGCATCAGTGGCACCGAGGCAAAACCAGTTTTCATCAGAAAGCACAACAGACCTCCACCCTGTCTTCCAAAGAGCTCTCGCTTGACACCACTGAAGTCACAGCTGGCGGTAGTTTGGTACCACGGTGGTGTTGGACCACTAGAATTCACACTACATTGGTGCCAACTACTGCTCAAATTGCTGCTGCAGATGCAATAAAATGCGCCAGAGCCATACGCAGAACACAGTGGTCTTTCATCTTGGTAGTTCCACATAGCTGTCCGGAGCTCGGTATTCTTGCGACAATATATTCTCCTGATCACAAGCACTCTGTACAGTTGCTTGACTTCTGCCAAGTACTTTTGCAAAATCACAAAGGAATATCCAGTAGCTCTATTACACTATCTCGTTCAAGGTGAGGTGTTAATAGTAAGATATTTTCGCCTTAAAGGCATTCTTGACTAACATAAACTCACCAGGTCCAATATCAAAGGGAGTTAACGCTCACGGCTTTACAGCGGTTTCTTAAAGAAAACTTGATATGCATCCTCATGCATGGCGCTACTAGCAAAATCTGAATAGACATCATATTTCAGAAACACGTCTATCAACTTTCGATTATGTCGCACAACTCCTTCTAGGCGTTCTGTTATTTTTTTATTTTTTTGTTTTTTTTTTTTTTTTTTCATCAGTGTATACCAGTAAACATCCAGTTCTGAAAAGTGTCTAGCTCCAGTGTGAAAACAGCTTCAAACGTCTGATTACTTTACAAATGAATTAATGTATTTACTTTAAGCGTGTGAGCGAGAAAAAATTAGGAAAAGTTTGAAACAATCCTTAAAGTTTTTTGGATGTCGATAAATGCTCTCATTATGAAACCATGGATGAATATATTCTTGGTAGTTTGCGCTCCATGGCCGAGCGGTTCTAGGCGCTTCAGTCTGGAACTGCGCGACCACTACGGTCGCAGGTTCGAATCCTGCCTCAGGCAAGGATGTGTGTGATGTCCTTAGGTTAGTTAGGTTTAAGTAGTTCTAAGTTCTAGGGGACTGATGACCTTAGATGTTAAGTCGCATAGTGCTCAGAGCCATTTGAACCATTTTTTTGCGCTCCATCTTAAGCAAAGACAAGTTTTTCACGCGTGTCAATGTTTATAGCGTCATATCTCGTGAACTGTGTATTGGTTGGTTGGTTGTGGGAAGATACCAAACAGCGAGGTCATCGGTCTCATCGGATTAGGGAAGGCTGGGGAAGGAAGGCGGCCGTGCCCTTTCAAAGGAACCATCCCAGCATTTGCCTGGAGCAATTTAGGGAAATCACGGAAAACCTAAATCAGGATGGCAGGACGCGGGATTGAACCGTCGTTCTCCCGAATGCGAGTCCAGTGTGCTACCACTGCGCCACCTCGCTCGATCGAACTGTGTATTGTACGATGATATAATTTTGCAAGCACTACAATAATACATATCGATATTGCATGCAAAGTGTATCGAGAAAGGAGATATTAGTAAAGAAGTAATAAATTAGAACGTCATTCGTGATTCTTAGTTTTTACAGTATGCCATTTTATGGAAAAGCTAGTTTTTTACGCATCTAAATAAAGGATATTTATAATTAAACTTTTGTTACTTGAGCCAACGTAGACGAAAAACTGTTTATCGTATGGGTACCCCATTCGTACTACTGATGTTCAGACTGTGCGCTGTAGGATTTACATTGCTAGACCCATTAGTGTCATCGCTTACCGTTAGGCACCGGTACTGGCACGGCGATGTAGGAGTAACTCTGATCTCAAGGACCACGGACATAGAGCGTGAGAGGAACACGTAAATGTGATCTGCTTCGCCAACACGTGATCCCTGCTCTACGACAGAGAGGTGTTTTCGACTCAGTTGCTTTGATGCAAGATGGAGCTCCAAATCACATTGCTCTTCAGGTCACTTGGTTACTCCATACTGCATTTCAAGAATCGAATCATTGGCCAATCGTTCCAAATTCCGTGGCTACCAAGACCTTAAGATTTTAGCCCGTTTGGTTTCTGGCTGTTGGGTTTCCTGAAGGACACGGTTTGTCAGATGGACACTGATAGACGTTGGACGTCGAAGATGAATATATCGAGGTCAGTAGCCAACATTCCATCCGAGATGTTTCGAGCAGCAGTAGAGTAATCTCTGTGGAATGTGCAGATGGTCGTCGCACTGAACAACTTTTGTAACCTGGAACGTAAACGTGGTACGCAATTATTACGTCATACTTCCTGAACTACGTGTTGTACGGTGATGTAATTTGCAGCTACATTCAGTGGTAAATGTGAACAGATGAATACACTAAGGAGATTCACAAGTATGTCGGTTGCAGTAGGTACTGGGAGATGAAGAAGCTTGCACAGGGTAGAGTAGCATGGAGAGCTGCATCAAACCAGTCTCAGGACTGAAGACCACAACACACACAACATGTGAATCTTGTCTGCAAATTGTGTTGCGACTAGAGCCGGTAGTAAAGAATTTGACTGGATGGACACCGAAAGTGGTAAGTGACAAGCTTTTTTTTCTTTAATTACTTTGTAAGTGGGGGTGGTGGTGGCGATGATGGGGTGGAGGGATGGTGTCGGCAAGAAAGCTTTGAAATGGTTTGAAATTGTATGTACAATTTGTTGCAATTCGCTAAGTCCTCTCACACTCAAATACTGGATTAATGCAGTACGTGCGTTTTCGTGCCGGCACTTACGGTACCGCAAGACAAGCACACAGTTTATGACTGTAAAACTTGTCATATTGATTTAAACTTTTGACACAAGTCTATACCTCTTAATCAATAAATTATAACAGCTATTTAAATTTTTAAATTCTGTCAGTAATCACGCGAAATCTTTGTTGCTCCTGGAAGCAGTTAGATATACTGCACCTGGCACTGTGTTCCGGGGCAGCGACTTAATAACACGAACAGCATATTTGTAAAGTGCTCAAAACAATTTTTCCAGAACCCTTACGAAATCCATTCAACACGTTTCTTAAAAGAATGCTCTTTGCCGATCGCTATGTTCCGTCACCGGTACAATAAACGTAAATATAAATGTGCAATCCATTAAAGCGCCGGCCGGTGTGACCGAGCGTTTCTAGGCGCTTCAGTCTGGAACCACGCGACCGCTACGGTCGTAGGTTCGAATCTTGCCTCGGGCATGGATGTGTGTGATGTCGTTAGGTTAGTTAGCTTTGAGTAGTTCTAAGTTCTAGGGGGCTGATGACCTCAGATGTTAAGTCCCATAGTGTTCAGAGCCATTTTTTTTAACTATTAAAGCACGCTTTATATCCAGTTGTCAACGGATCACTTTGGCTTGTGTACAATGTTGAGTCTAGCAGCATGCATCGAACCTTCATTTCGAGATTACGAAATGATCTTACGAACTGATCCTATGCGATTTTTTTTGTGATTATAGCTTCTGAAACGCCCAACGGACACCAGTTTTCTACAGCAGTACTACCAACTTCTCTAAAAAAACTCGAAAAATTTCATTTGAAGATAAGATTTTCCAGCGCTAATAAGCAAAATTGATTTTTAGGATACTGACATAGTTTAAGAAAGGAAAGAATCCATTCGAGTGAGACGTTTTACCCGTAGGTAGCTTTCATGCTAACTGTGTGTCTGTTTACAAACAATCTCAGGGGTGACCTCCCAAACGGTGCAGGAACTGTCAAAATAGCAACACACCTGCACGATATTCATAGGTGATGCAACACTTTTGTTGGTGTGGAGGTACGATATAAACAAATCAGCATTTGGGTTCACCTTAACGATGTAATATAACTAACAAGAATGTAACTCCCGCAGGTAAATGGTAAAGGAATACCCTAGGACACTCTTGAGGAATAGAGATTTGTGTTGCTGAAGGAAAAGACACGGATAAATTGTTAAAAGACAACACTGAGTTAACACGGGATGCGTATTCCGGCAGTTTTTGACGACGTTTTATAAATACATTTCGTTTTAGCTGCTGTAAGTAAACACTGCGAGTATACGACGGCGTCTACTGTGCCTGCTATCAATGCAAGTTACCCGCCCGTTCGGTCGGGGCGAGAGCAGGGCGCTGTCGACATGAAAATGAAGTGGCGCGTTGCTAGCAGGACGCCAGACCCCGCTGCCCTCCTTTGGCCAGAAACGAAATAATCTGCGTTTCGGAAATCCCTGTATAAGTTCAGTACTTCCTTTTAACAGCAACGTTTACCGATTCAAAGAAATGTAAGGCGTATACTCGGCCCCGTTTTTAAAATGTTATGTATGGTCGCTTGCTTGTCCGTCTGATAGATACAAATTTTTCAGTTGATTTAACACTGAGTTCCTGATGAACTAGGGGCTTGAAATTTACTCATCAGGCCACCGTATGCTGCGTTGCGGAGGGTAGCCCGCTCCACTACCAGTCATTTCCTTTCTGGTAAGTCTCCGCGTGAGCTCGATTCTCTCTAGCTTTTACCTTCACGTTCTTTTCGCGAGATACATGTAGGAGGAAGCGATGTATTGGTTGGCTCAGATGAAGATAAACCGAAATAAACATGAAATTTACCACATGTCTCTGTTGGATCCTCATCAAAATATGACTGACAAATTTCAACACACGAAATTAAAAAGCAGAAAATAATTATTTAAATACCAAACTTTTTAATAGAAGACGTTGTTAAAACGAAGTATTAAATAATTTCTCCTAGCCCCATACAGATCACAAATGACTTGACTTTTTAATAGCTATAACAGTACTTGTAAAATTTAAAACGAGAAACGTGGGGCGCGTGCAGCAGATATTAGTAAGGAGCGTAGAGAGTAGTGTCGTTGAGAAAATTCACACAACAGTTCATAACATTTGCTGTGCAATAACGTTTTTAGTGACTTAGGCGAACTATCTATGCGTAAATTATCAACTGCATGCCGCCAACATTTTTCGTTTTATATTTTGCAAGTATTGTCATAGTTATTAAAAATTCACAAGTACACGTTTCAGGACTACCCGTATGGGATTAGGAACCTTTAAGGGGCTAGGAATTATTACCTTGAAGTTTTTACTTCGTTTTAAAAATGCGTTACATTAAAAAAAATTTAATTTAAATAATTATTAGATTTCTAATGATATCGACTAGTGAAGAGATTCTTCTCACTCTCATATTTTAAAGCTTGGTTTTTTATTTAAACGTTGTTAAAGTATTCGCGTACAGTCGTACTATTTTTATGTAATGTAGCCGGCCGGAGTGGCCGAGCGGTTCTAGGCGCTACAGTCCGGAACCGCGCGACCGCTACGGTCGCAGGTTCGAATCCTGCCTCGGGCATGGATGTGTGTGATGTCCTTAGGTTAGTTAGGTTTAATTAGTTCTAAGTTCTAGGGGACTGATGACCTCAGCAGTTAAGTCACATAGTGCTCAGAGCCATTTATGTAATGTATTTTCTTATCACAGATGCTTCAAATATGTAATCACAAAATACATATGCAGACTTTTTAACACAATTTAATACAATTCTCCGGCAAAATATCTATGCAAGCTCATTCAAATTTTAAGACAGGTGAGTGTAGGTGGTCCAGCGTATGAATAGTTAGTACATGCTCACCATAGGATCACTCTTTACAAACACGAAACTCCTCACATTCATTAATGTTGATTCCTGCCTAGTCGTCGAATATGGGGTGTCTAGGAAACCGGCTTTCTCGGACCGCTAGACAACAATACAAACAAATTGTATTAATGAATTTTATTACGAAAAGATAATGACAATACTTAACTTGACAATTACATAGGTGTGTCGCAAGCAAAGGGCGGCAGACAAAATATCCGAGTTTCTTCACTATAACAATTCCAAGTTTGAGCTACGCAGAACGCACGAGCAAACTAATGAGCATTGACGCGCCTATTCAAATCGCTGGTCTTGAAGCTTCTGTAGAACTGGGGTGCGGCCAGTCGGGAGCAGCGCTTCTGTTCTTTCGCATAGAGGCCGCTGCTGTCGGGTTGTCGTCCTGGAGAGTCGTCGGTCAGCGTGAAATTGGCTGATGTCCTCTACACACCCATCTCTACTCTCTAGTTCCCTACTGGTTGAGGTTGAGTTGTTTGGGGGAAGAGACCAAACAGCGAGGTCATCGGTGTCATCGGATTAGGGAAGGATGGGGAAGCAAGTCGTCCGTGCACTTTCAAAGGAACCATCCCGGCATTTGCCTGGAGCGATGTAGGGAAATCAAGGAAAACCTAAATCAGGATGGCCGGACACCGGACTGAACCGTCGTCCTCCCGAAAGCGAGTCCAGTGTGCTAACCACTGTGCCACCTGTTCCCTACTGGTGTGCCGACGCTTGACTTTACGCCGTAACCAATTAAGACTGTAGTTTTTTCAGTGGTTGGAGTGAACTTCTGTTTCCCGATTAATATGATATTATTGCATCTAAAATGTTTCAATTTTGACGTAATGTGTACAGCTTCAGTTTCAAATTTTAAAGATTGCCATCTATTGTCTAAACCAGTAATCTCTTATTCAGTTCATGTGTAATTGTGTAGCAAAATGAATTATTTCTCGAAAGAACCATTGTGGTCGAAATATCATCCTTTGCGAAGACTTCATTTCCTCTTCAGTGCTCGATAATGTTGAAAATTGGAAGCCATTTTTTTATTTTTAGTAAATAGCAATTAATTTCTTTTTTGACTGTAGATAACATGCTTTTCATATTTGTACGCCATTACGCATATCTTTATCAGCCATGCTAGACTAGGTCGCGAAAATAAAAATTAATAGTGAAACAATGGCAAAAACTGGCGACCTAAGTCACAAAAATAGTTACTGAGACAATAGCCAAAACGAGTGTTTTTCCAACATTTACTAATAATACAAATATGGAACACGTGAATTTCACAATAAACATGTCCATCATCTGAAAAATAAGACACATTTGTATGCCGCAGAGTGAACTAGTGTGTATTAACTGTTTGGCTACATGCAACATGTGGTTCAAAATCGATTTTAAAGTTGCGTACGTGGTAGATGACAATGAACATGACAAGAGATGTACTAGCCTACTAATAGTATGAGATCGTGAATCTGTGACCGTACCATGGTTAAAAGTATGCATTTCAAAATATAAATTATAGAAAACCACGAGAATGTGATACAGAAACGCGCTTTCAGTTATCGCTATCATCAGTGCTTAGGTTAAGTAGAAATGTAAATGTTTCCTGTATGCCTTGGTACTTCAATTCTTAAATTATTTGCGTGTTCGTGTATGTAAGTGGTGTAGACTGCATTTTAATAGATTTACGCTATCTGTAGCGCCGCTGTTGTGTGTTTTGTACAGTCAGAGCTCAGTAAGGCGCCAGCTTCGATTCGTGAAGAAGCAAAGTAGGTCGTCTATATATGTCTGCCAGCGAGCAGTGAGCTACTGTCTCAGGCAGGCTCAGTGTTCCCTATACTATGTACGCCGAGAGAAGAGCTCTGACAGCTAGCAGCGCAGTTGCCAGTATTCGACACGGTCAGGCAGCGAGCCAGCGTTGGGGGGAGCGCGGTGACACACCTCCCCGTCCCACCCTTCGGCCCGCGGCAACACTCGGTCGGCTCCCTCAGAACCTAACAATTCATTGCAGCATTCCCGTTGGGGCAGCATTCTGCTAACGGATGTGTTCCTTGATGGAATAGTTTTTCACATATGGAACCGGTGTTTGTCCGCTAACACAAACACACACATAAATATTTTCTTTAATGACGTTGCAGCCATTTGAATGGAAAATTTTTTATTTTATTGTTATTCGGTTCAGATTTTGCTGTAGTTCATAACGGTCTCATATCTTTTGACTTATTTTTAACTGTACTTGAAAATGGCCTATGGCCAAACTCTGGATCATGTAACAGTAAAATAAATATTATTACCGTCAAACGGCGGTGACATCATTAAAAAAATTACAATGAGTATGGTTCCAGCCAAAATAAAAATTACACACAATCAGATTTTCAACATTAACAAGGTAAAGCGAATTGCACAAATGTTAAGTGTAATATATCGAATAAAGATGTTCTTCTATTTTTCGTGCAGGAGAACGAAAACGCCAAGATCATCGTCATCTGATTGGTCATCTCTTGTCACGACCACGTAGTATTCGGTATCTTTGCTGCTGCTGTCCTCATCGAATGATAAACAAATTACAGTATTATGAACGAATTCTTCTCTTACACCTTCTTCTACGTTTGCCCTTGTGATCTCTTTCCACACGTGGTTCGCGACGTTCTTCCAATTTCTGGCGTTATTCGTGTGGTAACCTTATTTACCAACCTCTCTGTGTCTCGCAACGTAAAGGTTTCGTTTCGCTCCGCAACATCTGCTTTTGTTTTAGCCCAGATGAGTTCAATTGCGTTGTAATGCCAGTGGTACGGTGGAAGACGTATAACTTTGTGGCCGTGGTTCTCTGCTAATGTATCAATCATACAATGCGTCTTCTGTGGTTTGTATCGTTTCACTAATTCCAGAAGATCCGCTTTCTGCAAATCCTGTTCAAAGCCTATTTTATTATCTTTCTACCAGCTGACTATTTCGTCTCTCCTTGCAGCAGCTGTTGGTGCCTTATTTAATTGTACAGGATGGTATGGCGCATTGTCCATTACAAAAACACTACCAGAACTGACGTTTGGTAGTAAACGAGTAACGAACCAGTCTTTGAATGTATCTGCATTCATCCTCTAGTGGTAGTCGATAGTTTTTTGTTTTGACTGAAACATCATGGTGCCGTACACAAAACTGTTCACAGAGCCAGCATGAATTACAATTAATCGTCTTCCCTTACCAGTTGGCACACTCATTGTTTTGTGGCGCGTGTCGTCTGCCTCTGTGTCAACCACTTTACTCACTAATACCGCCCACACATTGTCTCTTTCCGTTTCAAAGTAAGCACACTACCTGTATATAAATTTGCGCTCTTGAGATTTCATCGTTATTCCTTTGGCAAAAGCCCTCTTCTCTGCACTACAGGGAGCCATTTTCCACTTATACACACTATTCCACTTATACACACGGCAAGAAACTCACAGAAGTAGCGGAATACACACAAAACTGAACGTCGCACATGGCGCAACTGACTGAAAGCAGCAGTCGCCCAGCACTACGGTAACACTGGGGCGTTGTGTTGTCACGGAAACGTAAACAAAAGCTAACGATCTGATTGGCCGTCGTGGATGCGTGAAGCACGTTCGCCAAGGCCGTGTCAACTGTCATATCTCTTCTCTCGCCTTATAGAGTATTGTATCTTAAGTGTGTTTTTAACGAGTTTGGTATTCCATAGCTTGTTTCTGCCTTTTTCTTGTACCTATTGCTTTCATTCGTAGGTTTGTAGTAGCTTGGAGAGGGAGCGTGTGTTGTGTGGATGCAGGACAAGGTGGCCGCAGTTTGCGATCAGGTTAAGACGAAAACGCTGCTGGCTGCCGCCTCGGCGTGTGGCAGCGACGGAGAAACTGGCTCGTCACGTGGGACACCTCAGGTGGCGTTTGTTATGCCCACGGACTCAGCTGCCCAGACATTTTCCAGTGTGTCCGACGCAGTGGAACCACGCTCGCCGTTGAGTGAGTGACATGCTGTAATGCGTTAGCGTCACTTGAGGTATATACACTACTGGCCATTAAAATTGCTACACCACGAAGATGACGTGATACAGACCCGAAATCTAACCAACAGGAAGAAGATGCTGTGATATGTAAATGATTAGCTTTTCAGAGCATTCACACAAGGTTGCCTCCGGTGGCGACACCTACAACGTGCTGACATGAGGAAAGTTTCCAACCGATTTCTCATACACAAACAGCAGTTGACCGGTGTTGCCTGGTGAAACGTTGTTGTGATGCCTCGTGTAAGTAGAAGAAATGCATACCATCACGTTTCCGACTTTGATAAAGATCGGATTGTAGCCTTTCGCGATTGCGGTTTATCGTATCGCGACATTGCGGCTCGCGTTGGTCGAGATCCAATGACTGGTAACAGAATATGGAATCGGTGGGTTCGGGAGGGTAATACGGAACGCCGTGGTGGATCCCAACGGCCTATTATCACTAGCAGTCGAGATGACAGGCATCTTATCCGCATGGCTGTAACGGATCGTGCAGCCACGTCTCGATACCTGAATCAACAGATGGGGACGTTTGCAAGACAACAACCATCTGCACGAACAGTTCGGCGACGTTTGCAGCAGCATTGACTATCAGCTCGGAGACCATGGCTGCGGTTACCCCTGTCGCTGCATCACAGACAGGAGCGCCTGCGATGGTGCACCCAAAGATGAACTGGATGCACGAATGGCGAAACGTCGTTTTTTCGGATGAATCCAGGTGTTGTTTACAGCATCATGATGGTCGCATCCGTGTTTCGCGACATCGCGGTGAACGCACATTGGCAGCGTGTATTCGTCATCGCCATACTGGCGTATCACCAGCCGTGATGGTATGGGGTGCCATTGGTTACACGCCTCGGTCACCTCTTGTTCGCAGTGACGGCACTTTGAACAGTGGACGTTACATTTCAGATGTGCTACGACCCGTGCCTCTACCCTTCATTCAGTCTCTGCGAAACTCCACATTTCAGCAGGATAATGCACGACTGCACGTTGCAGGTCCTGTACGGGCCTTTCTGGATACATAAAATGTTCGACTGCTGCCCTGGCCAGCACTTTCTCCAGATCTCTGACCAATTGAAAACGTCTGGTCAATGGTGGCCGAGCAACTGGCTCGTCACAATAGGCCAGTCACTGCTCTTGATGATCGGTGGTATCGTGTTGAAGCTGCATGGGCAGCTGTACCTATACACGCCATCCCAGATCTGTTTGACAATTCCCAGGCGTATCAAGGCCGTTATTACGGCCAGAGGCGGTTGTTCTGGCTACTGATTTGTCAGGATCTATGAAGCCAAATTGCGTGAAAATGTAATCACATGTCAGTTCTGGTATAATATATTTGTCCAATGAATACCCGTTTATCATCTATATTTCTTCTTGGTGCAGCAATTTTAATGGTCAGTAGTGTAGTTAAGATGAGGACTGCCAGCCTAGCCTAGTCCATTCATCATACGAATGGACAAATGGCCGCTCCTTCAGCCTGGTCCGAGCACTTACACAATTTAATAACATAATTCGAAAAATGCTGCGGAAGCGGAGGCCGTTGCACTTTCGGTTTAAAAAAGGACGCGGAAATATGAACAGGCAAACGTCAGTGGAAATTCGTAGGTCTATAAAAAGATCGATGTGCGAAGCATAAGACTTCCATCCTCATACGTTAGCGATAGATCTTGCCAAGAACCCAAGAGGATTCTATTCGAAGGCTTCCATCCGGTCATTCGTCGACCAGTCTGGTGTGGCAATAAAAGACAGCAAAAGTAAAGCTGAAGTTTTGTGTTTCGCTTTCAAAAACCATTCACGCACACCATCATTTCACCGTATCATAGAGTCCCATATGGAGAATATAGAAATTGAAATCCCTGGCACTGTAGAGCAACTGGAAGAGCTGAAATCAAAGAAACCCCCGGCTACGGATAGAATCCCAACTCGCTGTTTATGTGATAGTAATCTCTAAATGTTGGATTCTATGTAATATGCTTGTCGTAATGAATGTAGTGCAAACTATGCAGAATGCTTGGTTAGATGTAAGACATAAATCAATACAGACATTAAAAATAAATGGGAACAGTTGACGATTACACGTATTTACACATCGTGACGTGAGATGCCTGTTAAGAACATTGTCCTCTGGAATATACAAAACGGACGAACTTCTTTTCATGCAAATAACTTAACTCTTCAGCATTGGCCTTTTCCTTAGCTTGCACTTATCGCGAATCTCTCGCCGAGGGAAAATCCTAAGTGACTAAAAAAAGTGCATGTGACTCCCATATGTAAATTGTGTTAAAGAACGGAACTGAAAATTACAATTTATGTCCTTAATGTCGGTCTGGCGCAGAATTCTTGAACATCAATTAAGTTCGAATACAATAAATTTCCTTGAGGAGGAAAAGCTTTCGTCCGCAGATAAGCATGGATTTAGAAATCGCAGTTCGTGCTAAAGTGGGCTTGGCTTTTCCTCACACGATACCCTACGAACCACGAATGAAGGGCATAGAACTATTCATAGATTTCCGGAAAGCGTTTGGCACTGTGCCCCATTGTAGACTGTTGAAGGTCCGAGCATACAGAATGAGTTCTCAGACACGAGAGTGGCTCGAAGACTTCTTAAGTTACACAATCCAGTACGTTGTTCTGGATGGCGAGTGTTCATCAGAGACGAGGGTATAGTCAGGAGTGCGCCAGGGAAATGTGATAGGACAGCTGTTACATAAATGATCTGGCGGCCACAGTGAGCAGCCATCATCGACTGTCTGCTAATGACGATGTAGCGTACAGGAAAGTGTCATCATCGTGTGAGTGTGAAAGAATGCACGATGTTTTAGACGGAATTTCTATGCGATGTGATGAATGTCAATTTGTTCTAAATATAGAAAAATTTAAATTTCATGCAGACGAGTAGAAAAAATTGGACAGATGCAACTACGTCTCACGCAATGAAGGTTCCGTACAAACCTAATTACCTTTATCGACTGTTTGTCCATTCTGGGAATTAAAGATATTGACAATTTTGCCTGTCAATAACAGTAATACTGGCAAGATATCGGTCTCAGGGATTCGAAGACTTTCGATAATGTTGTGATTTCAAGTCTGAAGTCGGATAACAAATGACAAAAGAAAAAATTCTTTCGTGTGATATAATTACAAGTTAACAATTCCCAATTTTCCCCTTTACCTGTACTGCGATACCTTGCTTCTTACCAAATTTCATGGTTCTGGGTCAACAGGAAGTATGCTATGGGTTTTGTTGAGCGAGTGTTCTAATGTCAAAATATGTAACATAAATGGCCGTATCTTTTGACTGAACTGACATAGAAGCTTAAAATTTTTGCAGCCCTAGGGAACTGTGGACCTTAGCACGTGATATACATTTCAACGCGATACGTCATCCCGTTCCTGAGAAAAATGGTTTTCAACACTCGGACATACAGACGGATAACAAAGCGATGCTACAAGTGTTTTTTACCAACTGATGCACGGAATCCTGAAAACAGTCCTGTAATGTTCGAATGCAGTATCGATGGCGTTCTACTTGACACACACACGACGACTAAATATATAGGCTTATATATACAGCACTGCAAAGCTGCTAGTTTTGTTACCGGCAGCTTCAATAAATCGTGAGAATTACGGAGACGCTTCATGAACTCAGACAGAAATCCCTGGAAGGAAGAGCTCCTTTTCGCGACACACTACTGAGGAAAATTTAGATATCCGGCATCTGCAACTGACTGCAGAACGATTTTACGTCGTCTACTTACATTTGGCGTTAAGGACAGTGAAAACAGGATAAGAAAAATTTGGGCTCGTAAATGCAGTGCGCTCAAGGAGCTACCGAAGCGAGAGTCTATTATTTCCCGAACTATCTCGCAGACTGAAAGATGTTACTTATAATTTCGGCCGTTATGACTGTTTGAACGAAAGTAAAATTTCTTTAATATATTTCAACTTTTGCTGATACTCTTATCGTTGACGAAATTTAATTTCTTCCTTCAGTCACCTGCTACGTAAAAAAAAGTTTCAGAAGAGGGAGCAGTGATGTTTAATATGACAAGGTGTATCAGAAGTTCCAAAGTCATTGGTAAGGAGGAGAGTAAGGACATTACGCAATGGACGGAATAGTGCGCCCTCAGTGGCCATGTTGAAAACGTTTTGTCACATGTAACGTTCAACAAGGGAATTGTGGCCTTATCGTTATTAAGCGATGACCACTGAATTATAGCAAAACTTTTATTGTTTTATTACAGCTATTTTTCTTCTGGTTTGTGTTCGCTTAAATAAAGAGAAAATACATATCTACTGTTTCCTGTAAGCAAATTGTGTTCTGTCAAGGAAGAAGAAGGGAAGCTTGGAACTCACATTACAGACAGACACAAAATCGAACTGGCCGAGGGTGATGAAGATGTCATGGCCTTTTTAATGCTAAGAAAGGAGCAAATTCATGTTTATTTGTATCTCTGCATTTCCTTTAGTGCAGCAACTGGTTACGTTTATAAGAAACTGGTGCAATGGAATTGTGATAGCGTAAAATTTATAGAAAAATAGTGGTCCTTACTGTTCGGAGAGGACGTATTTTGCAATAATTAAGAAGAGCCTATCTTCGTTCTTTTTTAACATTGCAACAAATACTTTTATCACGAATAAATGTTAATGTTAAATGACGAGAGAGAATACCAAAGTACAGCCTAAAACGGCTACTATTTTCCGGTTGTAAAGATATAGTCTCGTGATTTTACATTCCTCGTGTAGCGGAAAAAAAATAATTTTCTCTTTCCGGACATGTATTGGAATGTCAGATGGGAACAGAGATCGGTACTACTGCAGTTCCTGCATTTTACTTTTTAGAGAATTGCCGAGTATAGCTGTCTGTTGATGGCGAGCGAAGGAAGAAGAGGAAATAAAGCACGACATCAAAGAACACTGCCAAACGAGGTTTGGTGGAGCGATCAGCGTCGACTGGAGGGATCATCTTACAAAGTAGCCTCTGTGCAAACAACGGCGCAAAGGGATCCAGAGAACTCTGCACCCGCCAGCCTGAGCGGACGTTACGTAAGGGACGAGTTTTGTGAGCACGAACGGGCCAGTTGTAGTATCGCCGAAGGAAATACAGAATCGGAGGGTATTAAAAAAGTTCAGCGTGTCTGAACTACCTGTGGTTGTCTGCAACACTAAAATGATTATTTTTCTATTATGTCGCTTGTTATACTTGCTAGGAAGTATTTGTAGTGGTAATCTGCTTACGCTCTGGTACAAATGAATTCGTCTGTGCCCCAGGATAATTTATTTTTAATATTTACCAGATATCCATAAAAATTCAAGACCCGTGTTCTCAAGCGAACAGCCATCTTAAATCGGTCGACGTAAGTGCGCATTTTTGTTTCGTTATACCAAAATTTATCGAAACTTGCAATACGTCAGTCTTGTAAAAAAAAAAAAAGTGCCCTATTAGTTTCTGTGTCCTAAAGAAAGGGTATGGCTCATGAAAATGCATAGTTAGTCGAATGAAAACGTGGTCGACGGAAAAAATAAGTAAACTGTTTATTATTTCGAAAGTAATCACTATAATAGTTAATACAAGGTGACACAGAAAAACGGGAACATTTCCAATAAACCTAGAAGTGACGAAGGAAAGAAATTGCATTCATAGTAATTGAAACCTCACAACTTTGCCATTTGCGAAACCTTGATGGCATATATCATTTTTTTTAAATTACTCCCTCTAGATGGCGTCCTCATGTACGAATAAATTTGTGAAACCTGCTGTTGAGATTCCTCATTGACCGCTGCAACATCTCAGCTGGGATACTGTGATTTGCATCCCGAATTCTCTGTTTTAACTCATCCAGCGTCCTTGGTCTAGTCGTGTAGACTTTGCTCGTGAGGTAGCCACACAAGAAAAAATTACAGACGGATAAATCAGGCGATTTAGGGCGGCAGGGAATGTTACCGAGTCGTGAGATCACACGACTGGCAAACAATTCTCGCACATGTGCCATTGATTGCCGTGCTCTGTGTGATGTCGTTCCGTCCTGTTGAAACCAGGCTTCTTGAACGTTTGGAAAGTTGTTCACTGCAGGTTTAACGGAAGTTCGTAACATCTCCACGTAACGATCGTCATTGACAGTTATTGTGTTTCCCTGTTCATTTGCGAAAAAATATGATCCGATAATCCCTTGTGATGAAACACCACACCATACTGTCACTTTACTAGCGTGTAAATGGCGCTCGTGAACGTCATTAGGATTTGTGTTTGCCCAGTAACGGCAGTTCTTTTTATTCACATAATCCGTGAGATGAAAATGTGCCTCGTCTGACATCTACAACTTGTTTAAAAATTCATCGTCATTATTTACTTTGTTATCATTTGCTGACAGAATCCTAATCGTAACCTGTAATCGTAGTCCTTCAACTGTTGCACTATCTGTAGTCTGTATGGATGAAATTTTACATCAAGATGAAGAATTCTGCGAACACTCTCCCAGGACATTCCAACCACTGCTGTTTGCTTACGAATTGAACGCCGTGCGCTCCGTGAGACAGACTCTCGTACAACATCAATGTTCGCTGGACAACGGACACTTATTGTCGTCCTTTTGGCTTCTTCTTCAGGGCAGATACAGACTCTTTAAAGTTATTAATCCAGCATTTTATCACGTGTTTCGACGGAACGGCATCATGACGTCCTAAATTATAAAAACGACGAAACTCCCTCTGAGCCGCTACCAAACTATCATTGTTTTTATAAAACATTTTTATGGCTGACGCACGCTGTTGTCCGTTCCGCTGATCCATGATTACTGAAATGGCGGACTGTTTATCCGCTAACTGTCACGAACCCGCAGTGCTGCCACCAGCCCATGCTGCCACTACTCATTTCAAACATTCCTGTATTTCTGTGTCAACCTGTACATTCACTTCACTGCGAAACAAGGCGATTAGTGCCTCGATGGAAAAATGTTTGCGGTTTCTTACTGAACCATGATTGTACCCAGACGTGAAGCTTTTCGGCCGAAGCAAATCGACGGGCGCGAATGCCTTTCTTCAGGGCTCCAAATATATGGAAATCGCATGGGGAGAGATCGGAACTGTATGGGCGAGCCCACATGTCACCAAGGTTGTTTTGACTTAGCTGCTGATTTTCGCAGCGAAGGCCTTACGCATCATACATACAATCCCGATCACTCACCATACGATTTCCATGCTTTTCGGGTCCTGAGGAAAGGCGTTTGTGGCCGTCTATGAGCTTCGGATAAAGAGTAGCAAGCCTGGGTACAATCAAGGTCCCGTAGGAATCCGCAAAAATTTTTCCATTAAGGCACTGACTGCCTTTTCTCCCAGTGGGCTAAATGTATTAACAGTTACGGTGATTATTTTTGGAATGATAGTTTACTTATTTTTTCCATGTGTTTCGTTTTCATTTGACAGTCCTTTACGCAGAGTGTCTCTCCGAGGAGTCGTCAGGTGCGCTTACTCTAGTGCTTCGGCAGATATTTAAAACTTCATTTTTGCACTGTGTGTTTGGAGTCAGGCCAAACAGGTAGTGCTCATCATGTATATCATGCAGCGTCCTCTGTTGACAAAAAGCGTTTGACTGTTTCGTGTTGCAAGCAAGATCAATTTTATAGCAGAAGTTCACGTATCAACTCGGTGGAGTAGTCCCAAATCAGTCTAGTACAATTTTTTTATCGATATGCATTAACAGGGGCATTAAAACTCGAATAACAACCAGTACTTCAGCAGCGTCGGCATTGGCCTGTCCCATGCTGACTGCTGCCGCCAAGCATACAGCGCTACGTACTCGCTGCTAAGCTGCTGTTTATTCTTTGTGTTTTCCCATCCCTGTCATTGCATACCGATAAAAAAAATTGTACTACACTAATCGGGGACCGCTCTATCGAACGGGCATGTAAAGTTCCACTTCAAAAATCATTTTCTTTGTAACGGGAAACAAATGGACGCTTTCTGTCGACCTTGGGCGAGGTATGAAAGACGTGATGAGCTGTATTTCTTTGGTGTGGCTATGGCTAAAGAATGCAAAAACTAAATTGAAAATATGTGCTGAAACACCAGAGAAACTGCGCCTGACGACTCCTAGGAGACACACTCTATACATTGCTGGCAATCTGTACTAAATGACATATTGAAGTACGTTTATTGATGTTTCGAAACGAGCTGTTCTTTCCTTTGAGTGTAAGAAATAAAATCGAAAGGGCAGCAAAGCAGCGGAAACTGTACTGGATTACAAAAACTGTGAATCATCATGTTTTTGTAATCAGTAAGATATCGGAAGGGTAGGAACTAAAAACTGAATTCACACAGTCTGACTTCAAATCAGACACTATGGCGGTAGAATTCTTATTCGTTATCCCAGGTTTACATCACTTCCTCCACAAGTACGTCAAAGGTGTATTCCCTAGAAAAAAAATCCATAGGTCATAGAATTTCTAGGAGTTGTATCTGATAGGTCGATCCAGAAGTTACAGGGTCCTACAGTCACTCATTCCTTTCGTTTGTTGGTACGAATACACACCATAAAATATTAATACAATGAAACGTTTGTTGTACAAAATCTACCTTTAATTTCTCACTCCTTTTCATTTCGCTCTTATCCTTCTTCCTCTACATATTTCTTCATCCTAAGACAAGCATTCTCTCACGTAAAATTTAAAGCCTACGCAGTAAAGCTCCTGCTCATGTTATAAATTGAAACTTCCTGGCATATTAAAACTGTGCGCCGGACCGAGACTCGAACTCGGAACCTTTGCCTTTCGCGGGCAAGTGCTCTACCAACTTTTTTTGCTTTTTTCTTTTTTTTCATTTAGTTCGTTGTTGATCGTTGTGCTTGGTCGTTGCGGACGTCACATGACATCCATTCAAGTTCGTTGTTGATCCTTTCACTCAGTTTTGTTATTACAGAGGCCAACTAGCTCTCTGACCGAAAACAGCACATGAGCAATCCAAGCACGACTGACGCCCCTCCTCACAGCTTCACTTCTGCCAGTACCTCGTCTTCTACCTTCCAAACTTTACAGAAGCTCTCCTGCGAGTCTTGGTCCGGCACACAGTTTTAATCTGCCAGGAAGTTTCATATCAGCGCACACTCCGCTGCAGAGCGAAAATCTCATTATGTTATAAGTTGTTTGTTACATTACATACCGATGACAAATTGACATAAATCTTTCGTTATATAGACAGGTAGGAAATATCGTTAAATAATTTAATTGATATTCTGCTGTCCTCGGGCAATATTAAACGGAGGGCATCTTGATGAGAACCCTATGTGTTTTCATCCAGAGTGTGTAAAACTAGATATAAACGAAACTACAAGATGACCGTGCTGACTGGCAAGGAACCTAGAAGAGCGCAGTTTTTAGTAACGACAATGGGTAATAGCTCTAAAGGTTTATGAAGCACAAATACTTGGACATACACTATATAAATTCACCAGTTAGAATAAAAATTCTTCTCTATTTCTGTATTAAAGCCTATTTAGAAATAATGATTCACTTCATCTTTGGAAGCTGAGCAAATTATAAGGACATCTTGCATAAACACATCATTTCCCGAAATTGTTTACTAGTTTATATGTAACAGACCGACGCCGGCTTTTATTGGAAATGTAGTCTGAACTAGCGCTGGGTCTGTGACTCCAGTATATAAAAGTTCTCGCTAACAGATTCAGCTAACTGGTATAGAAAATACTTCCTCTGATGTAAAATAAATAAAATTACATTAAATTTATATTAGTGTTAGCAAGAAAATATATCTGCCAGCATTCTTCTAAACAATATCAATCGTCCATTTCAAAGTGCTTTTACTCCTACTGCAAAATTCGGTTAACGTTTTAGAGATCAATATTTTGAATGTGCAACTCACTGACCGTTATTTGTTTTTTTTTTTTTTTAAGTAATTTGATCAGTGTCGGTCTTCATCCGATGAAAGGAACCTATAATAGGAGCATCTTATGGAAGTAAAAGGTTACAATGTTATGAGCGAGATACAAGGATATTGGACGAAGGATAAACTCCACAAGGCATTCACCAGACTAATCATCAACTTGAGAATATATTGTGGGAGGCAGTGGACTTCAAATGTTTGCGTACGAGATATTCTTTAAAACTAGAAGAACGCCAGTTTTTTCAACTGGTAACATTTGAAATGTATTTCGTGTAATAAGGAACACAATAAAGCTTCGTTTCTGAACTATACCTGGCCTACAAAATATTTCACACACGTCGATGCCCATGACGGCTAATAAGGAGGAAGGTGGTGATCAGCTCCTAATCGCCTAACCGTGCACCAATGCCAGGTGCAATCTCAAAACCCTCCTCTCTGACTCAGGATCAGAGCAGGAGAGAATCGTATGGATATACGTCCGTCGAATGGGGAGTTCAGTTTTGTCGCCCCCTTTCGTGCAACACGGTAAAAGAAAAAAAGGAAACAGATTAAAATATTGGTTCGACGACGAAGTTAAAGGTATAAAGGAGACACTCGAAATAAAGGTGATGGGCAGGACATTTGCTGTATTGTTTTCAAAGACAGCGTCCCCATATTCACTTGCAGCGGTTCAGAGAAAACATTCATTCACGAAGTTGGATGACTGGGTGTGGGTTGGAACAGATCCATTTAGTGAGTGATGCATTTATTGGTAAATCACTGTCTTTTACTTACAAGGGAATTAGCTCTTGGTTTTATGTAAGAGTTTCACATGTACATTACAAATATGCGCACAACATTTGCCATCCACAACAACGCGACACTTGAGAATCACGTGTGTTTTCAGCTACCGAGTTAAAAAAAATGGGTTGTTGGTACCTCTTGGCAAAAGATTACAAGAATAAACATGACCACAGACTATGACAGGCGGAGTTGCTTGTCACAGTAGGAGCACTTTATGAGCGCCTGCACGAAGCAGTCTTCTGAGTCACGCTGCGTTTGAATATAAAATAAAAAATTCATTCGGGCGGTGATTGAAACCTCTCTGGTCATAACCATCTACAGTCCAGGAGTACCGAACAAAGTCTGCGAAGACCGGAGGGCCGGCCGGGGTGGTCGAGCGGTTCTAGGCGCTTCAGTCTGGAACCGCGCGACCGCTACGGTCGCAGGTTCGAATCCTGGCTCGGGCATGGATGTGTGTGATGTCTTTAGGTTAGTTAGGTCTAAGTAGTTCTAAGTTCTAGGGGACTGATGACCTCAGATGTTAAGCTCCATAGTGCTCAGAGCCATTTGAACCATTTGAAGACCGGAGGACTGGGCTGATTGTGTAAAATAAACATCAGCAATGAAATTCAATCCCTTGACGATAGTATGAAGTTATAGTCGTTAAAGATACTGTGATTTTAAATATGCTTCAGCACCGCCCTGAACTGTTGGAAGAACAGCACATCATGTAGCTGAATGTAAGGTGTATAACTAGGAGGGGTGCCCTGGACTGTGTACATCATGTTTTGCTGTCGGACGGCACCGATATGAGTTTTATCACGATATGTCCCAAGCGAATCAACCAGAATAAGAGACTCCTTCGCTGCATGTGGGAACTAGAAATCTTGAAAGAACTGCGTCAGAATTTGTTCTGTGATTAGGCCGGACTTCGGGCAACGTGAATTACATTTTGCGGTTTCAACATGTGTTGCATTTCTAGCACTCCAAACTAACATCTAGGTTCCTGTGTACCATCAGTCTGCACCGAAATTCTTGCAGACTTCTCTCCTTTGAAATGCAGAGTTCGTGAAAAGTGAAGTTCTTTCTGTATACCTCTGCGATCAATGGTATAATTCTGTATACGGTCCATGGTGTTCACTAAGGACATTACCTCACTGCGAAACTCGCCACATCTTTCATTCGCGTAACCATCTGTGTTTCAGGCTTTAGTGGCTACATATTTTGTTATTGCCTGTGAGTCAACATGGTGTCTCCGTTTAAACCTTGTAACCCATCCATTGATAGAGCCAGTAAATCGAGACACTCCTATTTCTTCGGTCTTTTCCAAATCCCAAGTACGAATATCTCTGTCGTGAACATTAGCGCCTAGAACAGTTGTCGCCAAACTGAATTTTTCAACTTCATAATAGTCAAGCACGTGAAGTTTTGATCACTGACCCCTTCCTCTACCATGTGACGCAAATATGGTAGATGATGTATGTCTTGCGCCATACGATATCGTTTCTGTACTGTACTGATGCTTAATCTTTTAGTTTCCCAGAATCTTGGAATGCAACTATCTCATTTGTCTTTTCAAAAGAGATGTCGCCCCGCTTCCTGCTCTTCGGTGGGCTTGGCAGATAAATAGACGACTGGCTTCCATAACTTCGCGACAGTTCTCCGTTACTATCAGGTTCTGGGTCATCCATAAGTTTTTCACGATCAGACAAGTCTTCCTCTGCGTATTCATATTCTTCAGTGTAATCTACTGAATCTCTTGATGTATATTATTACCATTGATTGCTACCGTTTCATCTATCAAATTGATTACGAATGTAGCTGCATTTCTCTCCTTTAATTTCTGTGGATCTTCTTTTGTGTTTACATGCAGAACTCATTATCACGCGATTACATTGACATTGAGACTAACGTGACACGCTACGAAATCTGTAACACCACAAACGGCGGAATTAACTGCCGAGTTTGATGCAATACGACTGCGAGGCAGCATTGTGCTGGTTTCCTTGCTCTTATGCGTAATGTCTACCTGGTTCCTTAGATGTAACTTCGGATACTTCATCGGGTGACGCTCGGTACGGTGTGTCGTGTGTCGACCATAGCATACAAGTACACAGCAAACAACTACGCTAGCTACAGGACCACTCTTTATAGTGACCACAGTTAGCAAAGCCAGGATATGGTGTTAGGTGTGGTTCCTCCAATTCCATAATCATATTTGTGGTGTCACCGCCAGACACCACACTTGCTAGGTGGTAGCTTAAATCGGCCACGGTCCATTTAGTACATGTCAGACCCGCGTGTCGCCACTGTGATCGCAGACCGAGCGCCACCACAAGGCAGGTCTCGAGATACGGACGAGCACTCGCCCCAGTTGTACGACGACATTGCTAGCGACAATACGGACGAAGCCTTCCTCTCATTTGCCGAGAGACAGTTAGAATAGCCTTCTGCTAAGTCCATGGCTACGACCTAGCAAGGCGCCAGTAGCCTTACCTAGTTTGAGAGTTATCGTCTATAAATGTCTAAGAAGAACGTGTAAACCAAGAAAGATTAAAGTTAAGTATAAAGCAGCTACGTACTTTTCTTGCTACCATTCAATAGTTATCCTGTTCCAGAATTCACGCCCGTCTGCGTTAGATAGCGTGCCTATCGGCCCCCTCAAAATAACACTGTGTCGGCACTTCTGTCGACACATCAATATTTAACAGCACAAACAGTCTAAAATCTTTCACCACAGTCATCCAGATAATATAATGTCACATACGACACACTATCCTCCGGCTCGAGGGGGTTTTCCAATACCGCCTCAGGTAGGATTCTGCCGAGAGAAAAATTTTATACGCACTAGAAGAACACAGTGCTGAGTAACGGTACAGTTAGTCATGTTACATTTTATTTCTGTGACTTAAGGAAACCGGAAGTAAATTTGCAAAGGCAGAGAGAAGAAGCAAATCAATTGCAATTTGACGACGGCACTGTAATTTCGTCACAGAGGATAAAAAAATTGGAAAAGCACTCGAGAAGAACGGCTAGAGCCTTGAAAAGAAGTTATAATGTGACTATCGGCAAATATAAAACAAGGGTAACAGAGTGAAGTCGAATGCAATGGAAATCACATTAGCAAGTGAAACACTGGATGAAGTAAATGCGTTTTTTTTTTAATTGGGCAGCAACTTTACTGACAGTGGTGAAGTAGAGATGGTATAAAATGCTGGCTGTTTATTAACACCCAATACAAATTTAAGTGCTTGGAAGTCTTTTGTGAAGTTGAGTTTATGGAGTGTAGCCTTGTTTGGAAGTGAAATGTGGACGGAAAGCAGTTCAGCGAAGAAGAGAATATAAGTTTTTGGGCTGTAGTGTTACAGAAGAATGTTATTAACTAGGTAGGTGGATCTTATAGCTAACGACCAGGTACTCAATAGAAGTGGGAACAAAGAAGTTTCTGATGCGATTTGCCTAGGAGAAGGACTCTTCTGGACGTATCAATAAATCGTCAGTTTGGCAATGGATGGTTAGCGGGAGGGTTAAAATTGTAAATGGAGACCACAACAAGTATGTTTCAAAAAGGTTGTTTTACTCAGTCCACTACCGGTTTCGAATTTTTACAAATGCATCTACAGATGGCGTCTAACAACTTCCCTTTCTTTCCTTCTAAGTCCTTGTTTTATGCTAGTTACTGGTGTGGTGCACTAAGAAAAACAAAAGAATTTCCGTTTACCTTTGCGTATCTTGGTGCACCACACCATTAACTAACGCAAGACGAGGCGCCAGCAGGAAATAAAATTCTAGCCCTCTATAGATGGATTCATAAAAATCCGGAACCGGTAATGGTTTGAGTTGATAAATTTTTTAAACCATACACATCGCCTTTTGCTGCTTAAATTATTAATCCTATAACTGCTCTACAGCCAGGTCTGTCAACATGTCAAGGTTTGAAAAGATAGAAAATCACATGTAGTTACACGAATACTTACGTGATTAGGTGGTACTTTATGAAGTAACACAAACCAAAAGGAGGAGATGGTTTTCCTAAACGATATTATAAACATTTTTGTGTACTTGACAATCACATTGAAACCGTGGATGACAGGAAATAGTTAATAAAATGTTGCTACTTTTCTAAAACTCTACAGGAGTGACACTGAAAACTTTTCAGAATGATTCATTATCTGATCCATATGTATAGATTTGATGTAACACCGGCAAATTGCGTGACAAAGTTGTTGCTTCATTATTTGCATATTTCCGCTGTTCCTCTTGTTCTACTAGATATACGCTCAGCAAACCATCTGAGAGGTAAGATTTTTTGGGCTGTTAACGAGAGACGAATCGCAGGTTTCCTGTTGAGTTGTACACCCCATCTTAACAGTGTGTGGTACACGTTTCTACCGAGTGAAAATACTAATTGCATAACATATGAGAAGCGGATCGCTGAGAAGCTACGATGGTTTATGGATGCTCACAACAAGCCCGAAACCTTCGGAGATTTCTTGATGCAGATTCCCAGAACAGCACTTACCTGTCAGAGGTGTTCACATTATAACTGACATCCAGGTGTTTTAGAGGGCCAGACAAAGGCCTGTGGCATTGGCACATGAAATACTTCTCACACATTTTGAGAGTCAAATTCTTAATAAACAGCACATTGGCGAATACGTTTGTGTACATATGAAAAAATTTCTTATATCGTTAGATTGAGAGGTACGATAGTTAAAATGTATTCTATATGAGTAATCCTCGTGCAATGATAGTACCAACAAAGTCAGTTTCACAGATAAGCAAAATTTTCAGTCTTCCAGATAAACAAATCTGATCAACATAATATTCATCGACCCGGTGACCTTTTATATGTTTCTGGTCTGTAGTACCTATGTTCCTGACTGCCTGTGCAGAGTTGCGTACAACTAGCAATGATCATAATACGTAGGACAATCCCTCCTGTATGCCTTAGGGAAAACATAACTCTAAAGTGTGGACCGTCGAATATTGTTGTCCTGTAGCCCGTTCAGAGGATTCCATAGACCTTTCCCGATTTCCTGCAGACCCTTGTGAGCTCGTGGCTTGATTTAGCAACTGCAGAAATTTAAAAGCGTTCCCAAACGATTGATATCCACCCAGTATCTGTGTCACACAGATGGTGGTACCCAATGCTCACTGGCAGCGATCGTGCGTGGCGTAACTATAATGTTTTTTCTCATTGGTTATATTTTATCACTACTCTGTTTATATTTTTCAGTACCAAATAGTTAATATTTTTACAAATTCTGATGACATGAGCAATGGATATTTATTAAGGGTACATTGTTCGACTGACGTGAAAATTCAGAACTGAAGAATGAAGAATTTGACTCTATTTCATCAAACTGTTTCTTGTAGTCTTGGAATAGTTTTTGCATTTATACATTTGTACTGAAGGTATATGCGTCAGCGATATTGTCTGATCCATTAAATTGTTGATGACAGTGTGTTATATAACTAGACTGCAGAGAAATGGCAGCAAGAATATGAGAGGTCAATAGAGCCCATATGAGAATTGATCTGAAAATTAGCAGCAATAACATCAAAATAACATATAACTAAAATTCTGGAAGAAAAGCAGCCAAAATAGTCAATGAAGCTGCTGAACCAGTCGAGTTCGTCTGCGGAGTGTACTTGGAAACGAGAAGCTATTAAAATATAAATAGAATAATAAAAAGTGAAGGCCGTAATAAGTAAATGTCCAGAGTACTAAAAGTGGAACTCAGTCGTTAATAATCAGTTCTAATCATAGACATTAAATGCATAAACCATCCAACAGTTTTCATGAAACTTACTGCAAGTAAGAAGAACAGACGGGAAGACGAATTAATAAGAGAATGTTCGGTAGCTGAATATATCACATTCAGCTTCATGAAACTGAGCAGAGAATACTAACAGAGTAAATGATGGAAAATGGAGCACGGAAAACCTTATTGGGAATCCTCGTAACAACTAACAGGAGACGTAATGTTACATGGGTACAACTCATTAGGATATAGGTAGGTCAAATTTTGATGCGTAAAGCTCAGACTATGAAATGATTCTAATGGCTCTACCTTATGGGACTTAACATCTGAGGTCATCAGTCCCCTAGACTTAGAACTACTTAAACCTAATTAACCTAAGGATATCATACACATCCATGCCCGAGACAGGATTCGAACTCACGACCGTAGCAGCAGCGCACCGGCCTATGAAATGAGGTCTTCTTCCAGTGGTGGGTAAAAAATTAACTTATCATATTGATGATCAGTTCTTCATATCTTAGATACAACGTGAATAAAATAACTACTACAATGACCTTTTTTGCAATGTTCAAAAAATACAAATGTAGGAAATCAACTGCTCCAGACAGGTGCGAAAACTTTACGCCAGAAAATAAAATAGCTTTACTTCAAATCATGACATGAGATGAAAGAAACGTTAATAAAAATCGAGATAAGGTGGTGTCTAAAGGCAAACTCAGTAAACACGTACTATTTTATTTTATGTATATTTTGTTAGTATTACAGTTATCCGACAGTGTTACCATCAACATTTTATGGTTTTATAGCACAATTCAGCTGCCTGATCATTACGCTGGGTTCTCGAAATGTCAGAAACTAAATATACATTTTCTTCTGAATCACTGACCCATTGATGATACTATCACCGACTGTATCTCGCCACAACAAAAGTTACAAATAACCTAAATTGGATGGTAGATTGCTATAAAGGAAGCAGTCCTTTCCTTTCTCAGTGAAAACAACTGAGCGCTAATGAAAGGAGGGCCGTGCCTGTCTGTTAGCCAACCGAAAAGCTAGCGGCCACGCAACAAAGGCATAAATCCTCTGTTTTCCATTACAAATGCCTTCATCAACGCAAACAGGGATGGACTGGAATGGTGAAGTACTGCGATAATTCACAAGCTGACGACCGATGAATAGAATATGAGATCGCCGTCAGGCCAGCTTCCCATTCTTGTGACACTGGGCCTTTGCGTATCTTAAAGCGCTCCTCTACCTCATTATGTACTGTAGGTCGTACTCTTATAACTTTGGTATTATTTGCTCGACATTATGGATGCAACTAACGCAAGGTGTTGGTCTGTCGACAGTATATACAGGGTGTATCAACAAGAATCATCCGATTCTTTATTTCTGAACTAATAAATATATGCAATGAAATTTGTTTTTTGATGATCGGTAAACTCAAAAAATTTTTATTTTCATACCTTTTCATAGGTATTCAATATGCCTCCTTGAGATGCACAGCATATGGCACTGCGGTATTCAGATTGTTCCCACACTGCAGGGAGCATGTTTTGAGTTACAGCTTCCACAGCTGCTATTATGCGATGTCTCAGTTCATTAATTGTTGTTGGCAACGGAGGCACATAAAACAGAGTCTTTTAGAAGCCCCCACAAGAAATAATCACTTACAGTCAGGTCCGGTTACCTTAGAGGCCAGTAACGTAAGGCTGAATCGTTTGGTCCAGTGCGACCGATCCATCGTTCAGTAATCCTTTGATTTAAAAATTCCGGCACTTCCAGATGCCAGTGCTATCTAGCGGGAACCATGTAAAACTCGAGAGGTTGCTCTTTTCAACAGTACGTTGTTCACGCACATATCTCAAATAACGTAATAGCTATTTCTTTAAGATTGGATGTGACTCTTTTTGATACAAGCTGTATAACGCGAGAGTAAATTATACAGCAATTAACAAAACCGCACTGTTTTAGAATAGGTTAAATTAATTGATCCAAGCGGGAAAAGTTTTCTATATAGGAAAGAAAAAAATAAAAACAGCGTAAAACTGCCCTATTTTTTCTTGTTTTTATTGTAAAATGTTGATGTGATTATAAAGAATAAATAAGCTGGGTTACAGGTGATAACTTCATTATTGGCGTCGTTTAGACTAAAGTGCATCTCAGATAATGAAAATATGTTCGACACAGGATTTGTTCTCTCAGCTGTTTCCGAATACTATGTGTAAATGAGCCAAAGGTTACTTAAAAATGATAATAAAACAATCCGATCATTGACACACGTTGTAGTGGAACTGAAAAACACTGCACATAAAACGAAACGTTTGCTTTTCGGCGTAGAAAATGGGAAAAGCGGGACACACGCACAATGAAAAAAGATAAACCGTCCTAACACTAACGTTATCTGGGTCCAAAGTATCTGTATGATATCTGATGTGTATCATGAGGCTTAAAGCGAAATTTACAAATCACTGGCTTTTTTTTCTATCCTGATACACACTGCTGAAATTCTGAATAATCACCAACGTTTCTTGAAGCCATGGAAGTTTACATGACGACTGTGTTCAGAACTGAGAACCGCCTCACAGTTGAAGTATTCTAACTCAACAGTTGCCCAAGAAGCACTTGATTGTCTTCACCTTGTTTGCTCCATCTGTCTGCACAGCTGGGACATCATAGATAAAGTGATTTCTTAGATTTCGACTACATCCATGGAAACTGAAAACTGTTGCCTTGCGAAGTTCACCAGAGTAAAGCCCACCTGTAGAATTGTTGGCAGACCGTGGAAAATATGTTCACTATTCTAATCACTGTAAAATTCAGCTCCAAAAAGTAACAGAACACTCAAGTGGACTCCCTGTTATTCCACAGATATAAGTAACTGTCGCCATATTCACTTGCAGCATTTCTGCCTTTCTTTGTCTTCGCAAACATCTCTGTCTTCTACATACATAAAAAAAGTTTTGCATCACCCCGGATCTCAGAATTCCTGAAGATAGACGTTGACTGTGGTTATTAGTCCCTTTGACTGTCACTAAACCCGCCCAAAGATGTGTACAACCACGCACCAGCAGCGCCTGTTAGTCGGAGGGGGTCCGACAGCTGATCAGTTCCAGTCATTCCATCAAAAAGGAGGTACACGGCTCGTGTTGTCTGTAATTTAACCATGCCTATATGGTCAATACCGCGGTTCGATCGTGTCCGCATTGTTACTTTGTGCCAGGAAGGGCTCAAAACAAGGGAACTGTCCAGGTGTCTCGCAGTGAACCTAAGCGATGTTGTTTGGACATGGAGCAGATACAGAGAGACAGGAACTGTTGATGACATGCCCCGCCTAAGGGCTAATACTGCAGTGGATGACCGAAAACTATGGATTATGGCTTGGAGGAACGCTGAAAGCAACGACACCATGTTTAATACTGATTTCCGTGCAGCCACAAGACGTCGTGTTACGACTCAAACTGTGCACAATAGGCTGCATGATGCGCAACTTCATTCCCGACGTCCATGGCGAGGCTTGGTTCAAGTGTCTCTGAGCACTATGCGACTTAACTTCTGAGGTCATCAGTCGCCTAGAGCTTAGAACTAATTAAACCTAACTAACCTAAGAACATTACACACATCCATGCCCGTCCATGGCGAGGTCTACATTGCAACCACGACACCATGCAGCGCGGTACAGATGGGTCCAACGACATGCCGAACGTATCACTCAGGATTGGCATCAAGTTCTCTTCACCGATGTGTGTCGCATATGCCTTCTACCAGACAATCGTCGGAGACGTGTTTGGAGGCACGTGGCCAGGCTGAACGCCTTAGACACACTGCCCAGCGAGTGCAATATGGTGGAGGTTCCCTGATGTTTTGTGGTGGCATTATGTGGGTCCGACGTACTCCGCTGGTGGTCATGGAAGGCACAGTAACGGCTGTACGATAAGTGAAAGCCATACACCGACCGATAGTGCAACCATATCGGCGCATACTGGCTAGGCATTCGTCTTCATGAACGACAATTCGCGCCCCCATCGTGCACATCTGGTGAATGACTTCCTTCAGGATAATGCCATCGCTCGAGTGGCCAGCATTTTCTCCATACATAAATCCTATCTGGGAAGGCTGCTTATGAACGACGTGACCAACGAACCATTCTGAGGGATCTACGCCCGAATCGCTGTTGACGAGTGGGACCATGTCGACCAATAGTGCCTTGATGAACGTGTGGATAGTATGCCACGGCGAGTACAGTCGTGCACCAATGCAAGAGGACGTGCTACTAGGTATTAAGAGGTACCGGTGTGTACAACAATCTGGACCACCACCTCTGAAGATCTCGCTGTATGGTAGCACAACACGGAATGTGTGGTTATCATGAGCAATAAAAAGAGCGAAAATAAGGTTGATCTCTGTTCCAGTTTTCTTTACATTTTCCGGAACTCTCGGAAACGAGATGATGCAAAACGTTTTTTGATGTATGTATATTGATAGTTTTGAACGTTGCTGCAACTTTCGGGTATGATCAATCCATTTTCATCTATTACATTAATTTCATTTTTGAGTATCTATATGTTAAGTTCTTTGTTAGACAATAAAGGCAATGCATCTGACTGCAGCGGTGGCTATTGAACTCCATCTCGTCTTTGATGTATGAATGCTCTACTCTAAATGGTAACAGGTGACCTTCAGCAGTAGGTCCATATAATATTTAAACAACCATCGATTTATCCATTTTCTTCTGGTGCATTTCAGGGTATTATTTTGCGTCAGAACACACACACACACACACACACACACACACACACACACACACACACACACACATATATATATATATATATATATATATATATATATATATATATATGTGGGTGTGTGTGTGTGTGACGGTCCATTGATAGTAACCGCGCCAAATATCTCACGAAATAAGCATCAAACGAAAAAACTACAAAGAATGAAACTCGTCTAGCTTGAAGGGGGAAACCAGATGGCGCTATGGTTGGCCCGCTAGATGGCGCTGCCATAGGTCAAACGGATATCAACCGCGTTTTTTTTTTTTTTATGGGAACCCCCGTTTTTTTATTACATATTCGTGTAGTACGTGAAGAAATATGAATGTTTTAGTTGCACCACTTTTTCGCTTTGTGATAGATGGCGCTGTAATAGTCACAAATCTGTAAGTAAGTGGTATGACGTAACATTCCGCCAGTGCGGACGGTATTTGCTTCGTGATACATTACTCGTGTTAAAATGGACCTTTTACCAATTACGGAAAAGGTCGATATTGTATTGATGTATGGCTATTGTGATCAAAATGCCCAACAGGCGTGTGCTATGTTTGCTGCTCGGTATCCTG
Source organism: Schistocerca americana (assembly GCF_021461395.2). Classification (NCBI taxonomy): domain Eukaryota; kingdom Metazoa; phylum Arthropoda; class Insecta; order Orthoptera; family Acrididae; genus Schistocerca; species Schistocerca americana. The sequence continues at coordinate 534,543,462 of NC_060122.1, forward strand.
GACGACATCGTCCAAGTGCCCGGACCGTTCCCCGGATAGTTACGTTATTGAAGGAAACAGGAAGTGTTCAGCCACATGTGAAACGTCAACCACGACCTGCAACAAATGATGATGCCCAAGTAGGTGTTTTAGCTGCTGTCGCGTCAAATCCGGACATCAGTAGCAGACAAATTGCGCGAGAATCGGGAATCTCAAAAACGTCGATGTTGAGAATGCTACATCAACATAGATTGCACCCGTACCATATTTCTATGCACCAGGAATTCCATGGCGACGACTTTGAACGTCGTGTACAGTTCTGCCACTGGGCACAAGAGAAATTACGGGACGATGACAGATTATTTGCACGCGTTCTATTTAGCCACGAAGCGATGTTACTACAAGATGTTTCACTGCATGACAGAGTAGCGATGTACTTCCAAGATGATGGATGTCCGGCACGTAGCTCGCGTGTGGTTGAAGGGGTATTGAATAGCATATTTCATGACAGGTGGATTGGTTGTCGAAGCATGGCCCGCACGTTCACCGGATCTGACGTCCCCGAATTTCTTTCTGTGGGGAAAGCTGAAGGATATTTGCTATCGTGATCCACCGACAACACCTGACAACATGCGTCAGTGCATTGTCAATGCATGTGCGAACATTACGGAAGGCGAATTACTCGCTGTTGAGACGAATGTCGTTACACGTATTGCCAAATGCATTGAGGTTCACGGACATCATTTTGAGCATTTATTGCATTAATATCGTATTTACAGGTAATCACGCTGTAACAGCATGCGTTCTCAGAAATGATAAGTTCACAACCGAAATAAAATGTTCAAACGTACCTACGTTCTGTATTTTAATTTAAAAATCCTACCTGTTATCAACTGTTTGTCTATAACTGAGCCATATGTTTGTGTGACTATCACAGCGCCATCTATCACAAAGCGAAAAAAGGGTTCCAACTAAAATATTCATATTTCTTTAGGTACTACACGAATATGTAAAAAAGATGGGGGTTCCTATTTTAAAAAACGCAGTTGATATCCGTTTGACCTATGGCAGCGCCATCTAGCGGGCCAACCATAGCGCCATCTGGTTTCTCCCTTCAGGCTAGACAAGTTTTGTTCTTTGTAGTTTTTTCGTTTGATGCTTATTTCGTGAGATATTTGGCCCGGTCACGATCAATGGACCACCATATATATATATATATATATATATATATATATATATATATATATATATATATATATATATATATATATATATGACGATTGTGGGAAGAGCTCTCTTCAGAATCGTCACGCGCATTTTCCCTCGTCTTTTGGCAGATATTTACAATTTCGTTTCCGCATTGTGTAGCCGGAGGCAGGCCAAACAATTTCTGCTCATCACGTCTTTCATTCGACGCCTAGAGTCATCAGAAAATGTTGGTTTGTTTCCCATTACAACGAAAATTATTTTTAATTTGGAATTTTACGTGTCCGTTCGATAGAGCGCTCCCAAATTAGTCTAGTCCAAGATTCGTTTTATGAATATGAATTAACGTGGACATTAAGTGAGTTATCACATATCGGTATCACCCGACCAGTGTCTTCAGGCCTGCAACGGAATCGAAAGTTTCCATCCGGTGCCAATATCGGTCGTACGGCATGTGTTTGAGCCAGTGGTGCGGGCGCGCTGAGCCTTGCCTCCAGCGGCTGTGTACCACGTGCCGGCAGTCACACAGCCCCACTCATACTTTTGTGTCTCTTCACTGTGATACCACTGTTCGTGCTTACTTTAGGGAACCTCATCCTTGTGCACACTGAGTGCCGGACATCATTTCTTGCTGCATTATCTGCAATGAGTCGTCGTACTCTTGGAGAAATTCAACTGAAGCAAATCTTCTGTTTGTAGTGTTAACTTGTTTGCTAATCATTTCTGCTCCTGCCCAACGAGTTCGTCCGGACTACTCTGTGGTCCACCTCTTCTTACCATTGTGTACGAAGTCGTGCACAACATTAAGACACGAAGATTAAACAGCACTCTGGTAGCGACTGACAAGGAAAACTCCCAATGGCAATCTCGTCATATTTAGTGGTGACATGTCCCAGTGGATAGCACGTCAAAAACTGAACACAGATCAAGCACAACAGGAAGAATTTGTACTGAACTGTGAAAAAAAAGCAAAATAGAAACAGTGAACGGTTCAAAAACAAGAACTGCAATAAAGAGCAGCATGAAATGGCAGCAGCATCATGATTAAGTAGTCATGGTATTGAACTGCCAAGCGGGCGAGCCGTGTTAAAAAGCCTCTCGTGCAATTTATTTTTACTTTTTTTCACAACCTTATGAACTGTCTGTCTGGTCATTGAAATGTCTGTTCTCTTTCTGTAGTCTTGGCAGGTGTCATACTACACAGTGATTATAGAATATGAGTCATGTGGTAAGAATACATTACCGTCGCAAGTAAATGTGATGAATAGTGAGAGGAAGCGAGATACCACACAGATGTCCCACAGAAATGAAAACAACAAGTAAACTAATGGGATCTATGTTACAACAAAGGAATCCAAGAGTGAAGGCTTGCAAAACGGAATGCAGCTTCAGAAACGTTGAAAACACGTTTTGTCCGAGCACAGTGAAACTGTGTGCTTGTGAAATTGCTGTGTTCATTTGTTGCATTATGTTTTCATCACTTCCTTGGGAGTGATCACTTTCATACTCATAAGAATACATTTATCGGGCAAGGAGCCAAATCTTACTCACCAGGCATACAAGTTAAGTGCGTCGATATGAGACTCCTGTCATATGACACACGAACTGTCTCTAATACCATGTATGACACACCAGACGTCTGTGGATTCGGATGACTTGTCGCCTTGTTATCGAAAGTTTGCGGTTCCCATTGGCAAGCCATCTCATTTCGGCTGCTAACCTAGAAGTTGTGCAGAATCAACTGTCATTATAGGTCCCTACCTTACACCTCGTTGTTGCGAACGAACGTTACACCTCGTCACAGACCCAAGTTGGAATAAAGCGAAAAAAAAAAGAAAATTGGCAGGAGGGACGTTTGAACACGGTTCGCGCACTTGGCAGCCCCTCACCATGACTACTTACCCACGACGCCATTTGTGTTTGCGCTTGCTCTATATTGCATTTCGTGTTCTTGGACCGTCCACTATTTCTATTTTGCTTTTTTTTTTTCAAAGTCTAGTACGCGTTCTTCCTCTTCTCATGCTTCATCTATATTCAGTATTTGAGAGCGGTCCACAGGGCCGTCTTACCACTAAATCTGAGTGGTTTGCGACGGGGAGGGAGTTTTTCTTGTCAGCAGCGCGGGGCAGTGAAGTTCAGTTACAATAGCTCTGAGCACTATGGGACTTAACATCTGAGGTCATCAGTCCCCTAGAACTTGGAACTACTTAAACCTAAGTAACCTAAGGACATCACACACATCCATGCCCGCGGCAGGATTTGAACCTGCGACCGTAGCGGTCGCGCGGTTCCAGACTGTATCGCCTAGAACCGCTCGGCCACAACGGCCGGCGGCAGTGAAGTGATGTCGTTGCTGTAGTACTGGTTATTCTTTGAGTTTTACTGTCCCTATTAAGAGATATCGATAAAAAAAATCTCATTAGGCTAATCTGAGACGGGTCTATCGAATGCTCTTGTAAAAGTCTGTTTTAAAAAAAATTTGTTTGTAGCGGGAAACAAACCGTCGCTTTCCGTCGACACTGGACGTCGCACGACAGGCGTGATGATCACTATTTGTTTGGCCTGAATCCAGCTACACAATGTAGAAACGAAATTTACATGTGTTTGATGGAACAATAGAGACAATGTGTCAGATGACTCTTAGGAGAGGCACCCAGTGTACACATATCTTAACTCACTGAAAAAGTGCTTTCAAGTGCACAAAATGCATTTTGTTATTGGCTCGACTACCAAAAGCAAAATCTTTGAATTATTCTCCTATTATTTTCAAAGTAAAAACATTCAGTTATCACTAGACTAATCTGGGACGGCTCTGCAATATTCCGCTTTAAAAATAATTTAGTTTGTAACGGGAAACTAACCGATGCTTGTGGATTAAAAAATAGTCCAGAAACATCCTGAACGTTATTTTTACATTGGAATGGGCAGGTATGAGTAACTCAGATGCGAACAAATTTGAGAGGATATTACTCATTCGGTTCTGTTGCCAACATAAAAAGAAATAATTTGCCGTTGCAAGCAAATGACGTCCATTAGGGTACGAGACAGCTTGTCAGCCCCGTTATTTAGAGGGCATTTGTATTCCGGTAGCATTTTTTGATTGAAGGTTTCATTTCATGGCCTGTGACTGCAGTAAAATTATACACTACTACACGAGTAAGACCGAAGCCAGCCATTTTTATAATCATTTATCCTTGTTTCGTTAACTCCCGTCTCTATAGTACGACCACGAAAGTGTGTGTTTACAGGATACATCTGTGTGTGAACTTCGTTGTTTGCGTTCGCGAATGTACTGTAATTAAATATCGCCCTGAAAGTCAAAATCCAAATATTATAAGTAAACCTACCCAAAGTATACACTTCGATATTGATCGAATTTGAACATTTTATAGAGTTGAACAAAATAAGATACACATTTTTATACGTGCCCATTCGGCCATTAAGGGGGTGAAACACCCCATTTGAAAAAAAACCGTTGAAACGGTAGCATATATAAAAAAGAAACCGTCAAATAGAGTTCTATAGTTTTTAACGTACGTTAACGCCGAAATACGATTTGTCAGAAAAGTAATTTTTTTTCAAAATTCGCTTCCCCCACTATTTTGTTTTTCATTTAGACGTTTGACTAGTAGCAAAACGTGTAGCATCATTTGTATCAAATCCAATCATATATGGTAGAGTGGTATTCTAAGGACGCATTTGCCAGAAATAACATAGAAATATCTCTCTATCGCCTCATGCGCACCCGATATGTGACCGCTTCAGTGTTATTATCATGTTGGATTGTTTAATAAGTCCTTTCCAGATAAATCCCTTATAAACGTGTATTCCACATATAACGTTCTATATACATATTTCCTCTTAATTTTATGAAATATAAAATATCTTCATTGTATTTGTGTTTTCTTTTTACATTTGGTGTATTTTGTTGTTTTCAAGTAGTAAGACTTTCAGACTAAATTACGTTATATTTCAAATCGTTTGAATATTATTTTTGTAACATTATTTTAAATATGTACAATAATGTGGAAGTGAAGAATTTTTCGGATTAAAAAATGCTTAATGCGTTTTGGTTTTGGGTGCCAGGCAAATAAGATACACATTTTTTGCGATTAACCTTTGCTAAGTGCACGGGCAGCGGCGTGAGGAAAAATGGTATGAGGAAAACGCTGCGTGCCGGGAGGCCCATTTCGCATGACTAAGTGTGATGCAGGCAAGCCGAATGTTGGACACGCAGTTTACTGTTTCTCTCGGCTCAGGCTTAAATGTAAGACACCTGTTCACTTTAGATTGAAAAACTGTGATCTCGTTTGTGAATCCTGCCATGAAATTGCAATTCTGCGATGTGCTTGGTGCACAACATCTAATATACTCAGATACAGGATAAACTTTTATGATACATTTATCTGAGAAAGACTTACTAAATAACCCAACATGACAACTGGCATGGAAGGTGACACATATCGAGCATCCATACAGAGATATTTCTACCTTTTTTCTGACAAAAGTGTCCTCGGAATACCACTTCATCATATATGACTGGATTTGGTATTAGGGATACTATACGTTTTGCTACTAGTCAAATTTAGAAATAAATAATGGGAAGGAGGGGATGTTGAAAAAATTACTTTTTCGTCATATCTAGGTACACCATTGTAACGTGCATTAAAAACCATAGAACTTTCATTTGATTTTTTTTACGTCTGTTACCACTTCAATGGTAATCATTCAGAAATATTAAACTCAATTTTTTTCACCCCCTTAACAATCATATGGGCACAGATATAATATTGTGTGTCTCTTATTTTTCTCTACTCTGAAAGAAAATCGATGTGTATCACTTGGATAGGTTTACCGATTAGAACTGCTGTAGTTTAGAGAATATTTTAAATGTCTCCTTTTGCTCACCTCTGCAACAACACAACTGAAATAGGAACATTAAAAGGTGTTGTGATGATTTGTTGAGTCAGTGATAGAATCTTAGCGATAGGGTTCAATAGACGAACCATTTAGCGATAAGAACTTGTGTCTTAGATGTCACTCAATCGGCATGACACTCACTTCGTATGTTTCCTACTGGCGAAGTCTTGTTCTGATGAAATTCTGAATGTTAAGAGTCAAGAAGAAAGTCATGGAATCTTGTGCGTCCATGATCAGTGTAACTGAATATGCCAAAATATAGTGCTTCATAGAACGAGTGCAGATATGTGAATGTGTGTCATCTGTAATGCCGACTACGAACGGCACACAATCATCTGAGTTTCGACACATGATAATAGTCAAGCAGAAGATACGTGTATCAAATGTATACACTCCATCAAATGCTACGATGTGAACAGAAATTAATTCTGCGGTTTCCTCAATGGTGGGTCGTTAGATTAGGTCAATTTGGAATCCAATATCGCTGTCCGGTCTTCCCTAGTCGCTTATCATATTATGTTGATAATTCTTGTTATAGATCCATCCAATCACATCTGAATAAAACAATCTTTTCTTGCCACACGCGTTTCGCATTTATTAAACTCAAGGCATCTTCAATGGCCTGCAATATATACGTATTTGTGTTTAAACTATTTTGCTGTACATTATATATTTAGCTTCTCGACGATGTGGTGATAGTATAAATTGCTACTTACAAATTTCAAAAGAAGCTGGTCTACATGCGTTCTTGTCGCTGCTTTACAGCTGCTCTTGCTGTGCTTTCTGCCATATGAAATTTCGTTTCCACAGAACCAGGAAATGAACGTTTGTTTGTTTGATGTAATATTTTGGATAAAATTGCCAACTATGGAACGTTATTACTAACTGTTGAAGGTGTCTGGTAATCTATCGGTCCCTAGAGACTTATTGACAGCACCTTTGTCGAAGGCGTCCCCCATATCCTCAGACGAGACTTCATTAATGCCGTTGCTGTTGCCACGTTAATAGCGCTTTTCACATGTTGTAAGGCTTCCACAGTGGCATTGTCGTCTACGGTTCTTTCCTGATAAAGATAACGAAAACATCTTCCGCGGCTTTCACTATGGCTGCTTGGGTCGAGCAAGAACGACCTTCTTGCGTCGTAGGGCGTGTGATTGACTGTCGCCGGTGTCGGCGCATGTCCGCCACAACGTGGTGCATGCTGGTACCTCTGCGGCCTTTCGGTCGTGCCGTCGCGAGAGGACTATGGCGCCTTCTAATCGCTGCTTTGTCAACGATAATAAGTGAACTTTAATTACATATCGTTCTCTCTGTCTGTCCGGCGATGGGCGAAGAGCGTCGAGGTCCCTGAGCACTGCATAGTAAAAGTCCAAGGTCTGTCAGTGCTTTGCAGCTGCGTCCTTGATAAACTGTATAAGTGTCTTGCGGATTGCCGGTTTTTGCACAGAGAAGCTACCATGTTAAAGTCCAGTGGTATCTGGAGTAATGTGTTCACAGCTGGCCTACGTTACAGCGACTTGTTCACGGCAGACCGGTACCTGGAAGTACATTCATCTTCCAAAGGCCTTTACTTTGCCAAATTTGCAACTGTATCGTGCAAATGCAGCCACTGTTATCAGAGAAGGCCAGAGGTCATCCTTTCGGCGGCCATCACTCCCTTTGTAAGGCCTGGTGACACGTGACACATATAAGCGGTCCAGTTGGCTCGCCGAATGACTGGTAAGAAGCGTGTGACCAAATCTATCGCCGTGTATCTTTTTCCAATTGTCGCACAAGTAAAGATCGTGAATCAGGATACCCGGTTCCGGACGAGGCGTGCAGTGCGGGGTTTCGTCCTTAGGATGGAAGGCGCAGTTAAAATCAACAGCAAAGATGCTGAGTTCCTACAGCCCTAGGAAAGTGGGGCAATGTCAAAGCAGTAGAACCTGGCCCGGCCACGACATCTGGTGGTTCCCTACGGTGCATACACATTAATGAATCGTGTGTCGAGTGCCCTTACCGCTAACCCTCATGCAGAAGGGAGATACGTGATGTCGGTGGCTTCGATAGCGTCACGCACAAAAACCGTCACTCCGATGGCTGTGGGGTTACCAGGCGTTGCATACGTTGTGTAGCCATAAAAGTTTGCGAGTGCGTTGGTTCGCACATCTTGCAAGAGTGCAAAGTTGACTACTGCGGCTCGTATTGCTTCTCTCAGGAGCTGGATATTGCCAGGAGAGCTCACCATGCTGATATTCACTGTGGCCAGGCGCTAAGCCTAGCGAAGCTGTAGTTGGGCAGGGTTATCCTTGATGATGGTGGAGAGAAGCGGATGTCGCTAGTGACGTCACACGCCGCCGAACGCGGCCCTCTCGGTGTCTTTCAGTCCTCAGCGGGCCCCAGGTCGGGGTCGTGCCTGGTCTCGACGTCCTCGGCCCACGATGTAGGCGCGGGAATCTGTTCATGTTCCATAAGGTCCTGGTTGTTGAGACAAATCTTACAAATTAATTGAAAAAGTAAAAGCCAGCCTTACTAATCTGAACCAGTAGTCTATCGCGATGAAATGTGCACCACGTATAGACGTAAAGGGACCTAAGTTTATGTCCGACAGTGTTCCGAGTTTTCAGTTAAAAGAACTATGGAATATATTGGCCATGTCTGACTTTCTTGTCAGTCGCGCAGCGCGACAGGGGAGAGTCGTATTCTCTTTCACAGTTACTACTCTTGCTGTTCGTTGGTCCGGGTTTTATATCTTCGAGATGGCACGCTGGCATTTCAAAATAATCCCAGCATTGGGAATATTTTTCAAACACGAATACAGATCTAAGAATAGTTGAGTCAATGAATTGAGGAATTCCTATTGTTATAGGTTGTGATTTCAACGTCTCTTGTACAGCACAATACGTGCACGTTTGCAAGCTTGCATTCAACATTCTGGCGGTTCAACCTGTTATCAACGTACCAGCATTTCATATCTGCAGTGGCTTATCGCACGCTTGAATAACCTGTGATGTTGCAATGTTAATCACTTAAATGTTACCTGGACACATGTACTTCCGAAATTTCATTACTCTAGATTAATTATTTTTTGTGCTGTGATTTTTCCTGTAATTCTATTTTCCTCAAAATGAAAAGCAATCTCACTGATTATTTTTTTGCATACTTTCTTTACTTCTAGGTACAAATATTAAGTGTGTGTGTGTGTGTGTGTGTGTGTGTGTGTGTGTGTGTGTGTGTGTGCGTGTGCGTGTGCCGGCCGGAATGGCCGAGCGGTTCTAGGCGCTACAGTCTAGAACCGCGCGACCGCTACGGTCGCAGCTTCGAATCCTGCCTCGGGCATGGATGTGTGTGATGTCCTTAGGTTAGTTAGGTTTAAGTAGTTCTAAGTTCTAGGGGACTGATGACCTCAGAAGTTAAGTCCCATAGTGCTCAGAGCCATTTGAACCATTTGTGTGTGTGTGTGTGTGTGTGTGTTGGAGGGAGGTGGTAGATGGACGGGGTGGGTGGGCAGCTTCAGGACTCTGACGTGTTGAAAATATAACTCTTTTTTGCGTATGACAACTCTTATACTGTAAACAGCCACCCATGGTCAAATGGGGACACAATTCCACGCTTATCATGGTAGGACCGGAACGTAAATATTCAAGAGTAATTTAAACAGAACCTACCGCATCTTTGGACTGTACTGCAAGACCAAGGTAACACCAGGAACGTAATTACACATTGAGCACCAGTAGTTAGAATATTCTTAGTAAAGATCATACAGGTGAGCAATACAAAAAGATATACACACTCACACTGTGGTCTCAGTCGGTTGACAGGTGCTTGCTTTCATTGAAAAGTAATTAAAAAATTCATGTTGTCTTCCTTTATAATGAAGGCCATTACATTGCTGTCTCTCGACGAAATGTTTGGACATTGTGCCTAGTGTGCTGCACATTCTTTGTGTATGACTCATGACAGATATGTTGCCATATTTTTTCATTGATGATACGACACTTTTTTAAGGAACATATATAACGTGGTAAGGGATATTTACGATGTTGGGGTATGTCCTGATATTTTGCGGTCTTTGAGATCAAGTTGAAATAATACGTTTTTCGAGTCTGCTGCCTCCAGTCTGGGATGCGATGTTTCAGAGTAAAATACGCTTAATGGCAACTGCGCATGGGAATGCACATTATTCTTGTATTGCTCACTTGTATGAGCTTTTCTAAGCATATTGTAAATACTTATACTCAATTTATACTTTCGATCCTGACGTTACATTCGTCTTGCAGCACCTATATATAAGCTTTTCTAATTTTGTCTTTTGTTTTAGTTTTGGCCACAGTTATCTGATGATGATTGCTCGAAACGCGTTATAAATTTTAGTACTCAGTGACCAAGATGTTTACGACAAATAACTATATCTCATGCCTGGGTGTTCGCATGCCTTAAAAATGGGTGACTTCATCAGCCACATGGAAGTTACGCAAATTTGACATACAACTCAACCCTCACCTATACCAGCATATGTTACATAATTATGTTAAATAGAATCGTCGCTTGGAACTGTGCGTAATAGGCGACAAAGATTTGATATAATCTGAAGCTTGAGCTCCCATGTCTGCTCTTAAGAAGTGGTTTCTTATGATAGGCTTTCCCAGTACGTCTTCTAAAGCAACGTGAATAATTAGAAACTGAGACAGGTTGCGAAAGCTGACCCGTCACATTTAAGAAATGCGATCATTGTGCGTTTTCTTTTCTTTTGTAATGAAATTTGAAACAGTGTACTTTGCTGAGAATTTTCTCGTGACTATTGAACGCCAACTATTGTAGTATTTGTGTGTAACTCGTTGTTATGTTAAAAGACAATGCATGTCATACTTGCGCAATACAATAAAATTCCGCAAAACATTTAACTGTTTTCGCTATTGTTTAACCGTTCTTTTGTACGGTATATGAAAAGCTTGTTACGTCCCGAACACTCGCAGTCTGCTGCCTTTCAGCGCGGGAATAGCGGCTATTGTTTACTGTTCGACGCTGCATTGTTCTGCAAAGCTGGTAAGATAGAAATTTCCTTTATCGAGCTGACGATTAAAAGAATGTTTAAGCACAGGTAGAGCAGAGCTGTGATCGGCAGCAGAGAACGTATTGGCTAAATAATCTATGTACAGCGTATGAATTTGATCCACAGAGTTTTTGCAGCGTCTGTGAAGAAAAATTTTTGTTTTCCTTTAACATGTGAAGTAAAAGGTAGGTAATAAGGCAAAGTAAATCCACCGCAATTAATTCCACTGCAGAACCCCTACAAGATAAATAAAAGTACAACACACCGACTTGAGGTAAAACAACTCAGTGTTTCTTCACCCGTGAAATGTGAGTGTGCAAAGCGTTCCTTAAGAAGGCTTCACCAGGTAGGCATAATCGTCGATTTGGGAGATTCTGCAAGAATAACGCGATACCAGTACCCAAGAACTTTTGATATAATAAAAAAAAATTATGTCAGGTAATTAGAGGACAGATACAAGCAGAAATGTATTCTACCTCCTTATGATTCCATTAAAGGATGCCCTCTGTTACTGACTGCCCAAAACGTTAAGGTAACTGGTTCTCCGGCGGGATGTACTTTGCCATATAACCCGACTTTTTTTGTAACAGCGAGCTTCCAACTGAACAAGCAATGCTTAGCATCCTCCAGCTTCTCCTGAATGCCAAGGCATCTGAAATTCCAGAAATTAGGACTGAAAATTAAAAAAAAAGAGCAATGGAATCTAACTACCGGACTGTAGGAAACGAATTTTACTAAATGCTTGCTAGTAACTTTCTGTTACAGGGTACATGGGGTTAGCGATCGCAGAAGGAGGGAAGGCGTGCCTCTATGCACACTGAGCAAAAGTGTAACGAACTAAATGGATGTTCAGAGAACATTTGTTTAAAACGTGGAGCGTACTTCTGAACCACTTTAAACATGGAACATGGGTAAAGTCCTAACACTATGGATACACAAAGATAAACTGTATTAATCATCATTATTCAGCGTGGAGTGGGTCGATACAGTCACGCAACATAGTCATGCATTTGCTAAAGTGCAGGGACTCAGACATTCACAAAATAACCAAACAAAGACAATATTCACAGTTTCCTATCAAAAATTGACTCGGATAAACTGGTTTGTGGCTCGCATTGGGAAGAAATACAAAACACAGTCGAGATTACGATGCAGGGAGTGAACCGCGACCGAATGGGCAACATGTTTGACGCCATGCGAATCTAATTAAATGCTAGCAAAATTCACTCGTGAGAACCCCATAATGTTCTGCCAGATGACTTCAAAATTGCAGACAGTACTTAACTGGAGAAATCTGAACTTACTCCCTTAAAAACGGCAATCTCATTCCACATGGAAGCACCACATCGTATCTTCCGGTAATTCTGTAGAAGTCCATCCTGTCTCACCTCCGCGCCCAGAGACCGAAATATTTGTTGAAGGCGAACTCACCAAACAACAACACGAATTCGGTAGTGGTATCAGGCGCCTCCTCGAATCAGAAGACAGGAAAGACAACGCCTTTCTACTCCAGCCCAAAATCTCCCATCGATTCAACGTCTAAAATTTAAACAAATGCGTCCTTTACACGTGGGTCTGAAGGAACCTCTGGAGAAGCCGCCTTTTAAGGAAGCCCGTGCAGATAACGTCTCGCCCGAGTGACGAATCAAGACAGCTTTGAAAATTAACATCAGCTGTCATTCTCAGATCTCTGCTGCAATGCTGATCCAAGAAAGTCCATCTCAATCCCTAAGAAGTATGTGTTTGCGGTTACACCCAAATTCGTTCAGTCCATCGATCATTCTTGTTTAGTAAAGGTGTTTACTGATGCATGGTATACTTAATCCAATACGTAATGCATTCAACTTCCTTTTTAAAATTTTATTTCTATGGGAGTCCACCTACTCAAAGTGTTTTGAGAATGAAAACATGCTCCAAGTAGGCTGTAATCTGTTTATTATCCACTCAACTTGTCAATTTCAAACGTGTATCATTAAAATACGTCCTTGAAAATGATCCACGGTCGAAAATGGCGATTTGCAACGATAATGGATTGAGTCTACTTGGACCGCTCTTTAATTCTCAAAACGTTCAATTTTGGTTCTCAGCGTAATCTTCCTCCCTCGCATGAAAAATGTGAGAAAATATTCTCTGTAAAATTTAATAAAAAACAAAATTAAGTGAAAGGTGGATTGACTGTCGCCTTTCAGTTTGATTCCAACATGTGGGTAATATAATTTGTTTGCGGAAGTCGCTGCTTTGAAGTTTTTGCGGTAAAACCTATAAGGGACAGTTAATAAAAACGAGATAGAGGGGAAAAATTGGCCTGGTGTGAGTAGGACTGAGGGTCTGTACAAACATAATTACATATAGAGGCAGTTCATCCATTCCGGGAATCGACAGTCTCGACGATTTTTGTCTGTTATCGTCACTGATACTGACAAGATATCGGTTCCATAGACTCCAAGACTTTTGAGAATGTTTGAATTTCAAGTTTGATGTCGGGTAACCGATAGTGTGCGATTAGACCCTGTTGGACCTCGCATACCTTCTTGATTCTTTTTCCTTTTTTTTCCACACTGCTCTCATTCTTTCTACAAGGGCTCTTTTCCTTTCCTTTGTCCATTTTGGCCGGCCGGTATGGCCGAGCGGTTCTAGGTGCTGCAGTCTGGAACTGCGCGATCGCTACGGTCGCAGGTTCGAATCCTGTCTCGGGCATGGATGTGTGTGACGTCCTTAGGTTAGTTAGGTTTAAGTAGTTTTAAGTTCTAGGGGACTGATGATATCAGTCTCATAGTGCTCAGAGCCATTTGAACCATTTGTCCATTTTGTTCCTGCTTCCTTCGGAGCTTCTTTCTCTGACTTAACTTCCCATTCGTCAATTTTCTTCTTAAATACCTTTCTGTCCAAAATATCCGAATAATTTATCTCAGCTTTTTGTAGGTCCTTTTTGACCTCTTGTATCCGGGGTATAGTTTTAAGTCCTTCTATGTATTTAAGAATTTTGTGCGTAAGTCTTGTTTTGTGAAGCCTAGAGACGTTCCCATAAAATTTTAACCGCCTTTTTCTAATGTCTGCTGCAAAGTTGGAGAATTTCTCAGTTGTTTGACTAGATTGAAGTCTGTAGCCCTCTTCTGTTTTCTTTGGCCCTAGTATCTCTCTGATAATCGTACGTTCTTCCTTTAATAAGTTTTCCAGGTCACCTTTTATGTGGACTGTCAGGGTTTCACTGGCATACAGAACTTCAGGTTTTAATACTGTATTATAATGCCTAATTTTAGTGTTTTTGGACAAGCATCTTTTGTTGTATACTTTGTAGGTTCTTTCATAGGAGGCGATTGTTTTGTGCTACTTTCTCTCGTCCCATAGGTTCAAGGACTTCACCTAAGTATTTAAAATATGGGACTCTATTGATATAATCGTATTTTGTAGTTACGTTTTGGGTATCAGTTTTTGTGGCAATGAGCTCAGACTTTAGGAAATGTATTTGCAGACCAACTTTCTCTGCACATTCTTTAAGGGTTTCAACCTGTTCGATTGCTGTTATCTCATCATCCGCTAGTAAGGCTACGTCGTCAGCAAAAACTAAATATGAAATCCGTATGTCATCCTTGACTCGCCCCATATGTATAGGTTTCCAGCAGTTTTCATTCATCAATTCCTTCTCCCATTCGCGGATGACCTTGTCCAGCACAAGGTTGGATAGGAGAGGACGCCACTTTTGATCAGGAAGGGCTCGGATATTTCGCCCATGAATTTCACCTGGGACATAAATCAAAATGGCTCTGAGCACTATGGGACTTAACATCTGAGGTCATCAGTCCCCTAGAACTTAGAACTACTTAAACCTAACTTACCAAAGGACATCACACACATCCATGCCCGAGGCAGGATTCAAATCTGCGACCGTGGCAGTCGCGCAGTTCCAGACTGAAGCGCCTAGACCCTCTCGGCCACACCGGCCGGCACCTCGTAGATAGTATCGGTCAATGTTTCTTTGATGAGTTTAAGGGTTTTTGGATCCAACCCTTGTTCTTCAAGGATATCAAAAGGTGCCTGTCGGTCAATTAAGTCGCGTGCCTTTTTAAAGTCAACAAACGTACAAATTATTGGGCTGTTTCTGACTGCTTGGTATTTTAACTCGGTCTCTAGATCGAAAATTTGTTATGTGCATGATCTAGTGGGGCGAAAGCCACCTTGATATTCACCAATTTTGTTTTCCAGTTTCTCTTGTGCTCTTTGAAGAAGACAGGCTGATAGAACTTTGTATGCGACCTATAATAGGGATAGTTTTTTCGTGTGATATAATTACAAATTAACAGTTTTCTGCGTTTTGCTATTAGTTGTGCTGTGAAAACCTTCTTGTAGCCAAACTGAATGATTCTACGTCAAGGTGAAGTACCTTACAGATTTTAATGAGTGAGTTTGTGAATATCAAAATATGTGACACAAATAGGCGTATTTGCAGTCTGAACTAACTTAGAAGATAACGATTATTATGTTGCTAAGGGACCATAGACCTACGTATGTGACGAAGTTCAGCTTGGTACCTCTCCTCGCTCCTGAGAAAAAGTCGTCTTAACAGTCGGATGGACAGACACTCTGATAACAAATGACAAATTATTTTCGTGTGGTGTAGTTAAAAATTAACAATTTTTCGATTTTTTTTCCATTAGCTGTAGCGTGAGCCCTTGCTTCTTGGCAATTTTCATGATGCTAGATCAACGGGAAGTGCCCTGTGGTTTTGATGTCTGAGTTTCGAACCGTCAAAATATGTGATATAAACGGCCGTAGCTTTTGAATGCACTGACTCGGAAGCTTCGCTTTTTTCATAGCCAAGGGGCCGTTGATCTTAATATGTGACATAAAATTCAACTTATACGGCTACCGTTCCTGAGACAAAGACGGACAACAAAGAGATCCTATAAGGGTTCGTGTTTTACCTATTGAGATACGGGACCGTAAAAAAGTAAGTAAAATAATTATTATTTCAAAAGTAACCGCCATAACTGTAAATATATTTATTTCACTGTGAGACAAGATAGTCAGAGCCTTTATGGAAAGATCATTGCTGTCGCATTTAGAAACATGTTGAGCGCAGACGTGTATCTACGTGTCCGAAGCAAATCGACGGCCACGAATGTCTTTCTTCAGAGCTCTAAAAATATGCAAACCACATGGGGAGAGATCGAGACTGTATGGGGGATGTGTAAAGGCTTCCAAGTGAAACTTCTGCAGCGTACTCAAACCAATCCTGGCAACATCTGGGCCTGCCACATATTTGTACTACGCTACAGAAGTTTCGCTAGGAAGCTTTTACACATCTTCCGCACAATCACAATCTTTCTCCCTGCGAATCGGTTACTTTTGGAGACTTCGATTTACTTCGGACGAAGAGGTACAATCCTGGATACAATCACGGATTCGTAGGCAATCGCAAACATTTTTCCATCAAGCCATTGACCGTCCAGTCTCGCAATGGTATTCAGAGTTGCGGCCGTTATTTTTGAAATAATAAACTACTTACTATTTTCATGTGTATCGTTTGCATCTATCTGTCCCTTATTGTTGACAGCGGCAATGGCCTTACCGCAATGGATACACCGGTGCCCGTGAGATCACCGAAGTTAAGCGCTGTCGGGCGTGGTCGGCACTTGGATGGGTGACCATCCAGGCCGCCATGCGCTGTTGCCATTTTTCGGGGTGCACTCAGCCTCGTGATGCCAATTGAGGAGCTACTCGACCTAATAGTAGCGGCGTCGGTCAAGAATACCATCATAACGATCGGGAGAGCAGTGTGCTGACCCCATGCCCCTCCTATCCGCATCCTCCAGTGAGGATGACATGGTGGTCGGATGGTCCCGGTAGGCCACTCGTGGCCTGAAGACGGAGTGCTTTCTATTGTTGACAGCGAAACAGGTGCAAGTCTGAAGGTACAAGATCAGAGAATGTAGGGGATGTGGAATCACCTCTTAGCCAAGCTCGTTTGTGCATAGAGGTGTTGCAACTAGTACAGTAACTAGTATTAGATATTTGTAGAACAATTTCTCGTATGTGATACCTCCTGTAACAGACCAGGCGAATAACGTCGTCTTATTTAGTTGGACAGAAATTTTGGTAGCGAGTACTGATCTTTTTAACGCTAAAAAGGCACCAATAACATCTTCAGAAAACAACAGTTGCTCGAGGTTACTATCCATTTACTCACGAAGAAGAGGTGACTGTTAAACGTTGATCCACTCGGGTTTCATACATAGGAAAAGATATATGCTGGAACCGAAATTACCAGCAGATTCAAATAATGCATAGCTGCAAATTGAAATTCAGTTTGAAAATGTCGGAACTGTATTTCTAATTAACAGTTCATTTTCTGTGTACCACAAATAGCATAAAAGTCTCTAGAATCTGCAAAATACAAGTCTTATATGCAAGTGGAACACTCCACATAACGAATGTTATGGTATCAGACGAAAACGCTGCGCAGTAATTTTATCAAACTCTTCAGCGTCAAATCCGATGCTCACACTGTGAATTCCGTTACGCATTAATCCGTGCGTCATTGAA
The DNA here is from genome assembly GCF_021461395.2 of Schistocerca americana. Taxonomy (NCBI): domain Eukaryota; kingdom Metazoa; phylum Arthropoda; class Insecta; order Orthoptera; family Acrididae; genus Schistocerca; species Schistocerca americana. The sequence continues at coordinate 534,561,142 of NC_060122.1, forward strand.
ATAATGGAAATGTCAAAGCTCATGTTGGCTAAATGAAATAAATTCAAATAAATTAAATAGGATAAAGCGTCAGATAGTGACTCCACATCAGTCCGCAATGTTGCACTCCGCTCAGATTCAAACCAAGCTGTATCTGGCGTATATCATACGAACAAGGTAGCATTTCCTCATGGAAATGTTTAGCTATTAGTGTGAGAACTTTCTAAACTAGCAAACCAAAATTCTTGTGACATTCAGTCAAAACAAACTACAGGAACGATCGGATCACCAGCTAAGAAATTAAATCATACTATTTTTATCTCATTTTAGCAGCCATTAAATAAATAAAGAGAATAAAATGCCTGCGCGGACGTATCTAAGTTACCTTTGCCAATAGAGAATAACAAAACTACAACATTTAAAATAAGTCTTTAATGTGCTACTTGGTAAATGATGTTGTTGCTGAAAATCCGTTTGATCATGGATATTATGTGACACCACATGCCAACAGACGTGTGATCAGTGAATGATACTCAGTAGCTGTGTATTATGTCGTTGGAGCCCACTGGCCTTCAGAGAGTACGGTAAGAAACTTGATATTAGTAATTGGAATATGTAGTCGGGATGAATAGAAACTTTTTGTTTATTTGTAGCACTAATCCTAATCTTATATCCTTTTGTCGTGCTTAAATGACGTACAGAATTATAGAAGAAAATCTTATATACCGCAAAATAGACTCGTTTTTGTCCAAAAGTGCTTCGTGCTGTAATCAAAGATGAGCATCTCCACGTAATGTTCATTACATGTCTAGACCCACCCTTCGTTCTCTGGCACTAGTTTCTGTCACAGCTGTCTAGTAACCATTTAACTTTAACTTATTTAACGAGACTCTATAGTCTGACCAAAATTCGCACTCTGCTCTGAAGTAGTGAAATAGATAAAGGCTACAGATAGGGTCTAATTGTACAGTAAGCGATATTGATGATCTGGCGATAGCAACACAGTGGTCGAAATTTAGAGCTGTAATAAAGACATTTTTTGTCACTAATTGCTGTACATTTACTCAGCTTTAACATATATTTTAATATTATATACTTGTAAACAGTTTTCCTTTCGTAATAGCAGAAGTGAAAAGACAGCATAACATGGTGGAGTGATAATAGTAAAAAAAGGAAAAACTGAAATACTAGAATTTTGTGTGTTTTCATGTAAGTCTCTACAAGATTTGTGGTAATAAAATCTATTTTAATGATATTTGAAATGTTTATTTCCTTTCGCAATAATTCCATTCCATTTCTTAATGTCAAAAAAACATTGCTGTCATTGAGGCGACATTCTCCTGCGACAGAAAAAGAAATAACGTAAGACTGGATCTGAATACGGATCACAAAAACTCGAAACTGTGCTGTCAGCCAATACGCTACCAGCTCTCTTGGTTTATTGTTGCGTGCGCTAACTGATGAATTAGTGGCAAGACTTTGACCGTCTCTTTCTCGGAAACTATTGAGTGTCGGCACTTGAAACAAAATAATTGTCGCTTTATTTTCACCTTTTTTTCAGCAAGGGAAGTTTCAGCTGTGTCACAGAGCGACCTATGGCAGGTTCCTTTTGTAAGGTATAATTTCAGGAAACTGCTGATGTAACTACGAGTATATAACCACGCAGTATTTCAGTATTTTCACACAAGAAAGATACTTCCGTCAGTCCCTACGAAACCCAAAGGCCTCTCTTAAGAAACTAATATATTATCGAAATTAATCACCACATTCTGTGCCCCTCATGACTGCTAAGATGAGATTAGGCTTGTTAAAATAACATTAAACTCTATTGATTCCGTGGAAAGTTATATGTTTCACTTTCTGTAAACATATTTTACTCTCTCTGTTCGTCTATCTTCCTGAAACTGTGACTATGCTGAGCTTGTCGATGAAATTGTGGGGTGCTAGTTGGGAACTGCATCACACCGGGAGGACGACAGTATCGGATGGTCGATATTCCCTACTGCGACCTAGAGTTACGTGTTTAAAGCAACTCAGTGAAAGCCTCAGTTACATGTATTTTGCGTCCGTTAGCTGTGAAGGGTAGATTTCAAAATGGTACCTAATACGGAAAAATTGATTAATGTTTCATTTCGACATGCTTAATTTATTTCATCAACCTCATTTCATCTACATTCGTTGCCTTACCAACGCGTAACTTTTTCACGTTGTTGGAAAGAGTAAGATGTCCGTTCTCCTTGTCTATTTGTCCTTCTGGTTTACTCGGTTTATGTGAAACTCAGTTAAGCCGACGAGCAACTGTTAGCAGGAGACAAGCTGATGTGCACAGGCTCTACTTTAAAAGCGTTATAAAGCCACTCCAGCAGTCTCCAGACTGATATGAAATTATATCTACATCTACATGGATACTCTCCAAATCACATTTCATTGCCTGGTAGAGGGTTCATCGAACCACCTCCACAATTCTCTATTATTCCAATCGCGTATAACGCGCGGAAAGAACGAACACCTATATCTTTCTGTGCTCTGTTTTCGTTTATTTTATCGTGGTGATCGTTTCTCCCGATGCAGATCGGCGTCAAAAAAATATTTTCGCATTCGGAAGAGAAAGTTGGTGAAGTTTGGAAGGTAGGAGACGAGATACTGGCAGACGTAAAGCTGTGAGTACAAGGTTGAGTCGTGCTTCGGTAGCTCAGATGGTAGAGCACTTGCCTGCGAAAGGCAAAGGTCCCGAGTTCGAGTCTCGGTCGGGCACACAGTTTTAATCTGCCAGGAAGTTTCATATCAGCGCACATTCCGCTGCAGAGTGAAAATCTCATTCTGGAAACACCCTCCAGGCTGTGGCTAAACCATGTCTCCGCAGTATCCTTTCTTTCAGGAGTGCTAGTCCTGCAAGATTCGCAGGAGAGCTTCTATAAAGTTTGGAAGGTAGGATACGAGATACTGGCAGAAGTAAAGCTGTGAGTAGCGTGCGTGAGTCGTGCGTCGGTAGCTCAGATGGTAGAGCACTTGCCAGCGAAAGGTAAAGGTCCCGAGTTCGAGTCTCGGTCGGGCACATAGTTTTAATCTGCCAGGAAGTTTCGAGAAAGTTGGTGATTGGAATTTCGTGAAAAAGTTTCGTCGCAACGAAAAACACCTTTGCAAAAACAGACATAATGTCTAATAGGATAGCCGCAATCAGTGATTCTGATAGGACAGCCGCAATCAGTGATTTTACAGTGTTACATATAATCCGTCTTCATTGCAAAATGATTATTCATATGACCGGTTTCGGTTCATAGAGAACCATCTTCAGAGCTGATATTTCGGTTAGAGGAGTAACCCCTCCAAATACAGGATCTTTGACGTACTGCGTCATATTAGATTATAAGATGCAAACCTTCACAAACAGTGTTATGTGGTTTTTTTATTGTGGATTATTTGTTAGAGGTGGCACCAATGCAAGAATTTATAAGGAAAACAGTTTTAAAGCATGAATTATTAAAATTTACGTTATTTACTCACTGTTAATAGCCGCTGGTGATGCTAAAAGAGAGAATCGCTTCCGTTGAATGAGATTTTAATTTTTCGTTCGCTCTAGGCAGAAACACGAAAAAAACCTAGACACCAATTGAAGAGGAGAAACCTCCAAATAATTTTTCCTAATTTTTCCTTTCTTCATTTATGATGTTCAACTTACAGCCAGTGCATCTGTACATTTTTCGTAACTACGATTTAGACCTAAGCCATGGTTAAGGAAATGCGAATATAGCTCAGTGGCCTGTACTGGGCATTTATGTTCTCAGTCAATGCAGTGACACAGAGCGACGGCGCGTCTTTGAAGGGCAATCTTCCTCAGTGTCAGCTAGCTCAGGAAACACATCGGCTGAGCAAACATGTCGAAATGAAACATAAATCAATTTTTCCGTATTAGGTACCATTTTGAAATTGCCCCTTCACAGCTAACGGACGCAAAATACATGTAGTTAGTCTGAGAGAAGAGGCAATGTTGCACAATATGTTCGACGACTATGTGACTGTCCATTTACTTCCTGGAGAGGTCCAGAAGTATCTTGGTAAATTCCCTCTATATTTTCTTGTCCTTTATGTTGAATTTTCTTCATTATTCTCACTTAAGGGATGACAGACAGGTAGCAAATTTATGTTTTTGAGTCCAGCAAGCTCGTCCCAACAGACTGCAGCTTACTTCCATTGACATTGCCAATTCTCCATCTTAGCCGTTATAGAGACGAAAAAGGTGTGCTGCCCTATGCAGTTGCATGCTAGCTAACGGGTAAAGTGGTCGCCCTTCAAGCAGAAGATTTCGGTTCTAATCTCACTGGAGATACGATGTTGACCTATTCTGTGAAAGAGTCACTGGCTGGCAGCCGGATAGTCAGTAAAGAAATCGTAAGACAACTTCTCCACCATACGTTTTGTCGCTACGTTTATTTTGCCATCTGCAGATCTAAAGGTGATAAAGTTGCTGAATTGCACATTTAATTTCTGCTTTTTCTGCTTCTGTCATTCCTGTTGACTTAATTGTGGCACTGAATTACTTCGGAACTGGATTTTTTACTTCGGAACTGGATTTTATTATGTATCTCCCCTAGTGCTAAATTTGGCTACTTTCATGGTAGTGCTGTAACGTTAGTTTGGTAAATCTGTGGACTGAACGTAGACACAGGCCATTTCGAAGCCCAAAGTGCGTATTATACTTAAGTTGTAGCTGATTTGCGTTAGTACAGTGCATAGTAAATAGAGCTCTTTTGTTAGTTTATCGAACACAGCAGTTAAACATAGGAAATAAATTAATCAGCAAAAACATAGTGTCTCACATTATCTAAACGAGTTTGATAATGCTCAGATAGTTCTTCAACTTCACACCTGCAGACAGTATAGTCGTAGCATTTCGTTTCCTTGCATCTTATGCTGTGTTAACAGACAATAAAGCTAAGCAGTTCAGTATAACGATAAGGCAGGGGGTTTTGTGAATTCTGTCACCGACTGTACATACCCCCACCGACTGCTAGCTGCAGAAAGCTGCATTGTTCGAGAGAGGGTAGATACCACTCATTTCAGAGTCACTGGAACTTTCGGAAGTGGAAGAGCAGCTGGAAGCTATAATAAGTTCCGTAACTCTGCCTTCGAGAAAACCTTCATTATTCCGTGCTTCGTCAATTATTCGCTTCGTATAATCCACAAGAGCCATCCAGTCCGTTTCGGTGCCATTTTTCAGGCCCTGAATAGTCAGTTTCTCAACTTCACTCACAGAAAAATTTTTATATCTGCTAGCAACACATCCTTTCACCTGCACCCGAATAATTTCAATTGTGTTAAAGTGGCTGTGATATGGCGATAGTATTATGACTCTGTGTCCGTATTTATAAGCTACCTCGTCGATAACGTACTTTGGAAATTATGATTTACGATGTATTGCGAGTTCCAAAAGTTCTACTTTATTCAGTTTATGGTAGATAGGAACCTTCTCTCGTCATAATAACTAAATTTTATCATCCTTTCGAGAGGACAGGATTACAGACAGATCTTTGAAGACCGAGTGGTATGAAACCTTCTCGAAAATAATAACTGATAGATTTGATAAACATGGTAACAATGTATTTCCGAATCAGTTTAACAATGTTTAATGATTGATTTCCTCATGATGCTCTGACGGTTTCTTCGATCTGAAAAACAGCTGGCAGTCGGGAATAAAGCTGTGGTCGGTATCGGCAAGCAAATGAATTATTATACCACCTTCACCAGTGGGGTGTGACATACCTTTTCCTTTGTCGTCACTCCAAACTTTCGTTAACAGTATGACCTGCATTTGGGTGTTCTCATTGAGCCAAATAATCTCTCGTAAATTAACGTCTTACTCCACGCAAAAGTCTGTATCGTCGCGTGGCTACGCCTTCTTGTTACATCAACATGTTACGGCCTGATTTTTTTTTTCATTTAAAACTGCGACTTTGCAGGATCAGCTACAACGACGTTTTGATGCTTTCAAGAAGTTCGGCATCAATGTCATAGAAGTTTATCTAAGGTAGGCTGGTCACCGTTATGACAATAACTGTGTATGTGATTGTTACAATGTCTGTGTTAAACAGCTTCACAGTATAATCTCCTTCATCCATACATACTTTACAAGGAGACACGTATTACGTTGTCATTTTAGCACGTCGCGGCATAGTCGCAATGTCTGTATTTCTGCAGTGTCTATAGCTTCACGATCCAACGCCCTTCAGACATGCATGTACGTCAGAAGGAACAGATGGTATCACTGACGATTACAGTTGTGGTAAACGTTACGAAACAGATTCTCGTTGCCTTCGATAACGCATTGCGTTAGCTGTTTGTAACACAAGGAAATTTGTAACAGGCCGGGACTCGAAACCGGATTTCTCACTTATTACCAGCGGCTGCCCTCACAACTCCAGGTATCCGAGCAGTAACAGTGTCTGTTCCTTCAGACATGTGTGCATGTCTAAAAGACATCTGTTGTGAAGCTACAGACAGTGTATAAACACAGACATTGTAACCATAAATTATGTATCACTGCTTCGATGGGGTAAAATAACGATAAATATTTGCCTCTCCCTTTGGGTGAATTACGAAATGTGCGAGGAAAAGGATTGTGGACATCGTGACATGTGAAAGTCTGGGTCGCTCCTGGAGGAGTTCTCGGTAAACTGAAGTGGTTGAGGCGACTGTTCGTGATAAGTGGGAAATCTGAGCTCGACTCCGTATGTCACAAACAGCTGACATCAATGTATAGTCGCAGAATCTGAATCTATTGCGTAATTTATTGTATATGAGACGCCGGATCACTTTTTGTGAGAAATAATCTAAATTAGTTGCACGTTTCTGAGTACTTCTTTTTCCCGGCGTGGGAAAACGTTTATAGGAGGTCCTGCTTCACTTCTTTCCTTCTGTACCTTTCTTTATGAATGCGAAGTACGGTCAATTTGCTAACATTAACTTTGTTTGGGGTTCGTGCGACTAATTTGGATATTGGTAAGAGAGGTCTTCCGTTTTCGGCCTTCCTGTAAAAGTGTTCCTGCACATTACACATAAGTTGCCGCGATTGTCCTTTAAACCCAATTCCTTGCCTGCTTTTCTTCACTTGTGTTTTTACATCTCGAATCCTGGGCTCTCCACTTTTGTTTCTCTTTTCATTGGGCTTAACAGACACATTAAAAACAAAACACGTACAAAAACGGTAACGAAATACGCACGTTTCATGAACAGCACTACTCAAACAATGGAATTGGACTAAGCTTTTGTTGTAGTGGTTTGGCAACGGCGAACATTTCGGGTGTGACGTTGAGCGCTCAGATAGGAGGAAGGCAGCTCAAGTGCGTGTTGAGTTAACTATGAAGTAATTCTGACCAGACTGTAGTTTTCACAGTTAGGGGGCCGGAAAGGATACCTAGAGCCTGGCACCAACTGATTAACAGGAGTAAAATTTAATCTTGTCAAGCTAAGGATGAGTGACGTCTTTTCTGATGTCCTCCTTAGACGCTGCTGCCTACCATGTATTCCCGGAATAATGTTTAGTCTAGTAGCTTATCATTTTCTACTTCAAGTGTTTGATATTTGTATTCAGACTCCGGTGATACATCGGCTGTTCACACAAAAACTAAACAACACTTATTCGACACCGAGTCGGCGATTAAAGTCAATTCAGTCAAATGTTACAGACAAGATCAAAAGAAAAAAGAATCAGAATACCGCCATGCTTCACTAGGTACATCATTAATGAACGTAGTCTTCGATTTACTCCAGCGATTTTGAAATGGATGTCTGCTGAGAAAATTTCATTGCTTAGCATGAATTCTAGACGACTGCATGCATTACAGGTTTCTACAAACTCAAATATTTTTCATAATGCATGTACAGTTCAAGATTGGATGGATATTGTAGCACTCACCGGGATTGAAGGAAGTCTCCCAACTCCCTCACTCTCTTTGCCTTTCCCCTTCCTATTCCCCTTCTCTTTCCCATTCCTCAAACTTCATCAATTACAGCTACCACCCCACAAACAATGGCAGTGCTGAAACTATTTCTGAGCATAAATTCAGATCCTTAGATACCTAATTTGTTGCCTACAGACATTTCCGCTAGATTAAAAATCGTTTGGTAATGTTTTCAACAGACATACACTTTAATCTGTTCATCCATTTTTAACGCTGCTTCTGCTTTCTTTTATCAATACTACGCACAGTTGAAAGTAAAATTTATTTAGTGCTCTTTAGTGTTGAGTATTTGATTTACAGTCCAGAAACCGCTTCTCTGGGCCTAGGAAAAGAAAAAACAATATCGTTCGCAGAAAGTGTTCTTGCAACAGTTCTGATAACATTCAGGGTCAAGTGGTGATGTATTTACTCCCTGAAGGTATAGAGGTCGGCCGGGAACTGTTGCAGGCAAAGAAACGGATGTAACCATACATGACAGGATACACAAGTGAGAAATGATAACCGACGTATCATGGGTTCCAACTTTCCCTGTCTCCTATGCAGGAACGTGTTGAAATATGTACCGTTTTTGGCTCTTGCAGCAACGATTACTTTATTGTCGTTCAAAGCACCTGACATGTTGCGGCAACCAGCTGACGTCAAAGGAAAATATTGATCAATGTATGTGACTAAGGAGCATGTGGCTGTGTACCCGGTACCGCAATTTGGTGAAATAAGGGTTTAACTTAAGTGGTACCGGCGGAGCGTTCCTATGCACTGGTTTTGTACTGGGGTGCGGCATGTTTCCCGAAACTCATAATTAATATTCGTAATTAGAGGAATAAGACGACACACAGGAATTCACTTAAGGGTAAATATCTTATCAATGTAGTCAATAGAATGTAATGAAAATAAAGAGACTATAAAATTTGAAAAATAAGGAAAGTGAATTTGAAAAATAAGAAAAGTTACGAGCAGCCCGAATCACTTCGTGCTTTAATTTAGAGTGCTAACCTTGCTGGCAGCCAGTGAAGATGTACAATCCACGACACAACTGAAGCGTCACTTTTTCGAAACCCCCTAGTTGTCTCCCACTGCCGGCCACGGTGGCCGAGCGGTTCTAGGCGCTTCAGTCCGGAACTGCGCGACCGCTACGGATGTGTGTGATGTCCTTAGGTTAGTTAGGTTTAAGTAGTTCTAAGTTCTAGGGGACTGATAACCTAAGATGTTAAGTCTCATAGCGCTCAGAGCCATTTGAACCACTGAGACTCAGAGGTTTGAAATTTGGCTCAAAGGTGCCTACAACCTTCCACTGTAATAGTGCAAAAGCGTGGCGCCATGCAAAGTCACTCTCGGGTTAAGCTATGCATGAAACGTGTGGTAGGTTATGACGTCACACTGGCACCAGATTTCACCACAATTGTGGCCGGCGCACTATGTTCATGTCTCACGATGGGAAGATGGTCGCCTACCTATCACTCTCTCTCTTGACGCCACTGCGATGGTGGTCAGAACCGCGACGCCCAACGTTGAAACCCAACCGCCTTTTATGCTGGGTGGTAGCACAGGAGACAATTCGACAAAATTTAAAAGTTATCCGAAGCAACAACGGGTCTTTATGCTTTTCCAGTCCTCCTCCTTCACGCCCCCATGCGGTGTTATCGCGGGGGTCTGCGACATTGACACATGCACGAATGTAATGGCAGAGTGTCCTTCTAAGGCTCCGCAATTCAGCAACTTCCTCGATGCCACCGGTCAGCTTTGTTGAGCACTTTAAAAATGTCCCGGTATAGAGCCGTTCACTGATTCCTAGGTGGCGGCGTGACAGGCATACTTTTCCACACTCTTCTACTTCACATGCTGTCAGCCGGCTCCAGTTCAGCGGTGTAGTGCCACTCAGCTGAGATGTGTCGAAGTGGTTGCCTGTCTCACAGGCACTTAGGGCTCAGTGAATGACCGTCTTGTACAGTGACATTTTTAAGGTGCGAAACAGGATGTGCAGCTGGTGCCAACGGAGTTGTCTAACTAGGGCCTCTTAGAGGAACCATTTGCCCTCTTATTCACGTATGTGTCGAAGTCGGACCTCCACGTGATCACGCCACAGGAGGGCGTGAAACAGGAGGACACAATGCGCAGAGCACCCTTCGCTGCTTCGGATCACGTTCTGATTTCGTCGAATAGTTTCGAGCGTTCTCTAGTGCTATCGCGCTGTACATTGTACATTGGAGCAAAAATTGTGGTCGCACTACACTCCCAAAAGATGCGCTCAAGTTTAGTGGGTTTGGAGGACCACCCTGTCCTTAGAGAAGGATTGTATCGTATGTGATGTCAGCAGCGGCAAAGATCGTCATTAATGTCGTCTTGTTCTTCATAGCAGTGCAAATTGCCGTTTTCGACGTGAAATGTGTGGGAATCAATGTCCAACGGAAAGGGTGCTTTCGTTGACACAGAACTGTGGTGAAATTTGGTGCCTCGCGTCAACTACTGAGCTTTGGCCCTCTTTTTTACATGTGCCGTACCGTACCGTTTGAAGTGTAGCTGAGACCGTTTTTTCACCATCTCAGAGGGAGGTTGTACACATCTGTGAATCAAATTTCTGCTTTGCAAACGGAAAGAACTTCGGTGTTTCGAAAAAATGACCCTTTAATTGTATAAATGGCACTGAGCACTATGGGACTTAACTTCTGAGGTCATCAGTCCCCTAGAACATAGAACTACTTAAACCTAGGACATCACACACACCCATGCCCGAGGCAGAATTCAAACCTGTGACCGTAGCGGTCGCGCGGTTCCAGACTGTAGCCCCTAGAACTACTCGGCCACCCCGGCCGGCCCCTTTAATTGTATAGCGCAGTGTATTTCGTGCTGCATGTTTGCGAGCAATGCAGACCTGTTAAGTATTAAGACAATTATTAATTTTTAATTGTACATGAGAAGTATATTTGCAAAAATGTGGTTTATCATGCATGTGAGCACGCGACCTCTTGACAAGTGTGGTTTTGTTATTTCAACCAACTGTAACGCCGTGAATAGGCATCTCTTGTGAAATTTCGACTATGCCTGAATATCGGAGTCACGAATAGCAGCGATCAGTTTTTGCCAAGAGTACGTCATAAAGATGCTACGATTCGCCTTTCAATGGACTGCAAAAAACTAAGTGGTATGAAGAGGCTAGGTCAGTAAACTTTACAGAAGTTTGTGATCTTTCCCGTTGAGTTAAGAACTACCTGTGACCCTAACAAGGGATGCAGTTCAGTCCAATGAGGCCAGTAATGTGGACAGATTGTTAACATTTTTAGTGGAAACGTTATTATACAAAAATAACAGTTAAATCGTCGTAAAGCGAGAAGTTATGAAAGTGAAAAGCTTGGGACAGGTAGAATGTAATAAATGACTCATTATATTTGGCATATAACTGGAGATAAGATTATCTAATTCTCCAGTTTATGTCTTAACGAAGACATTACACAATATAACTTCCAAAAAGAAGAGTGTTCGTATTGTACCCACTGTCCTTCGGCGTTTTGGATTTTAACGTGACAGGAAGTTTAAGAGAGATAATTATTTTCCTGATTTCACTGGAAGAAATTGCTGTAACCCGTAAGGAAGGAAGATTAGGTTTTTATGTCCCGTTGACATCGAGATCATCGGATACGGAGTAATCTCGAATTGTATGAATTCTTGTGATAGTGACTGTTGAACATGCACTGCTGCTTTTTGGTTCACTGCACGCATGCACACACACACAGTTTATCTACTCTGTAGTGATTACGTCAGACTATCGGTATATACGGATACCGTCAAAATTATATACAGTATGTACTACATAAATTTAAGGCGCCAGACAAAAGGTCCGCAGGTATGGCTTCGTGTACAATAACATATGAGATTTCAATTAGATGTAAAATGAGCGAGAGCAGTTTAAAATAAATACTACATTCCATCCGGAAAATAAAATCGACGGAAGCAGGAATCACAGAGGTTAATAGAAAAACAGAAATAAAAATATTCGATGACCTTAAACTACAGAGATGCACTTATTTAAGGATGAAATACTAAATTTAGAATGTTACATGGGAAAAATTCAGAAGCCGTTCAAATGGATGAAGAAAATGAAAAGAAGATGAAAACGTACGGGTAATGTAAGAAATTATAAAATGAAAGAAGGTAGGTGGGGACCTAGTTGGTCACTACAGACATTAAAAAGCAAAAAGTTGAATTTGTTCGTCTACGGAAAGACATTCTTTAAATTTTCCCTCGTCTTCTGCTGTGGATTAATACCAATAGAATTCTAGCAATGTTCAGTTCGATTTCCTCTACGAAACAAATCAGTTAAAAGAGCAAATTAAGTGCATTAACTTCTCGTCCTACTTTAATTCCTCTGTTTCGTCTCTCGTGAGCCACCAGGAAACTCGAGTGAGTAGCTTGGTCCTAATTGATTACTGAATGATTTGCCACACAAAACGTGAAAATCCACTTTCACCCGTTTCAGCAACAAAAGATGTACGAAGCAGCTTTAGGTATTAACACTAATGCTTAATGGCTTTTCTGCTGGATTCCATGGTCTCACATGACAAAACCGCTGGCTGAATCCTCTTATAGGCAATGGGCGGATCATCCCACTGCGAAATTGCGGTAGTAATGAAAGGAAATTCATTTCAGACGTGCTGGGGCTTCGTATATTCATACAGCACTTCGTTTTAAAGTTTGATTTGCATCAGTATAAAAAATAGTTTTATTGAAATGATTAATATAAAATGTTGATAATTGAGCTGGTCCACTGAGGAAGATGTTTCGGATAGTAAAATACGAACTGTGTAGATTGTACCTGAAAAGTTTCTCGTGTAGGTAGTGAATACGGAGACAAACGTTACACAATAAACGTGATATCACAAATAGCAAAAGTTACACGTAGCCAAGCTAGTAAAATAGGGCCAGTACTGCAAGACTGACTACTCGGGAGTCATGACAATGAACACACTTGATATTCAGGTCTTAGACTACTCTTGGGTGCACTGAAGATCTAGCACTGCAGCCAGGATACTGTGGGATTGCTCACTATGTCGTCGTCACTCACTTCTACAACTTGCGTAAGCACTTTTCATAATTATGTTTAGTTGCGGCGATGCCTGAAACATCTTTGGACTCTTGGAAGAAGAACTGATAGAGCAAAATCCATCATGCTTTCATACATCTTTGACACGCGTGATGAAATATTCGTAAAACTTCACCTTACCTTTTCCTGACTAATTAACTAGTTAGGATGAAGTGTGGAATGTTCCTGCCTTGACGCAGTAACAGCCCATGTTGTTCTTTGCGAATTGTTGCATGTGGAAGGCTACGTTGGGTATTTCGCGAGAACACCCTCTAACATTTTCCACAGATCGACTACTAACGTGACTTCGGAGAGATATTCTTGCTTTGTGTTTTCTGTAGCTGTCAGTAGCTACGACAGTGAGAATTCAAAACTCTGGTATGCTACGCGATTTTTTATTACTTCAGTCTCAAAATCAGGAAACGATTTACATGGTGTCCGCGTTAAACTTATAATAATATAAAATGTAATAATTTAGAATGTAAATGAGGTATTTAGTGGCGATTTGCTTCTACAAGTATAGTAATTTGAAATGTTTTTCTTGTGTTTACTTGCGGCAGTTGGTACTGCGTGCTCATGAGCGTAATTGTTGGCTCAGTTGGTACAGCTTGTGCATGAGTGTAATTGTTGGCTCAGTTGGTACTGCGTGTGCATGAGTGTAATTGTTGGCTCAGTTAGTACTGCGTGTGCATGAGCGTAATTGTTGCCTCACCTAAACGTGCATCAGTAGCCACGTGGACTTCGCAGCACGAAGTATTCTGTGTGCTTGCTCTACCGGAGTTAAAGTCTGTTGCAGTTTTAAAAATTAAAATTTTGTGATAAGTCTTATGGGACCAAACTGCTGAGATCATCAGTCCCTAAGATTATGCACCACTTAATCTAACTAAACTAACTTACGCTAAGGACAAAACACACACACACACACACACACACACACACACACACACACACACACACACACATGCCCGAGGGAGAACTCGAACCTCCGACAGGAGCAGCCACGCGAAGCGTGACAAGTCGCCTTAGACCTCACAGCCACCTCGCCCTGTGTTACACTGAGAAAACGGTGTTTTCGGGGTGAGTATGGACTACGATCAACTGACGATTTTCCCACTTACTTCAATCAAGAAAGGGGACAAGCAGCCTCGGGAAACCGGGAATTTGCTTTCGATGTCGGGCCACTACGCCGAGCACGCCGTTCCAATGGCTACGGTTGAATTAATCCGTACGTCTTTTGGGGGTTTACCAAGAATCAGTGTACCACACGTCAATTAGTGACCTACCAGATATTCGCCAACGCATTCGTGCAACAACTGCAAATACTGCCATTGCAGTGGTGCAAAACGCTTGGAGTGGAATACAGGTAAGTTGTCTGTCGCGCCACTAATGATGCGGATATCGAGGCGTATTAAGTATGTAAGAAAACATTTTGAGTCACATACTTGTAGAAACGTACTGTCAACAAATAACTCAATTACTTCTCAAGTTGTTGCATTTTACTAACTATATGTTTAATCCGGATACCCCATTCAAAAAAATGGTTCAAATGGCTCTGAGCACTATGTGACTTAACTTCTGAGGTAATCAGTCGCCTAGAACTTAGAACTAATTAAACCTAACTAACCTAAGGACATCACACACATCCATGCCCGAGGCAGGATTCGAACCTGCGACCGAAACGGTCGCTCGGCTCCAGACTGTAGCGCCTAGAACCGCACGACCACTCCGGCCGGCCAGGATACCCCGTATTATAATGAAATTTTATAAGAGTCAGTCTAGTATTACGGTTTGCAACAAATATGACGCAATGTAATTACTTACCGAGGACCGTAACAATGTGTAACAGCTGTCATCACACAAGTTTTTTTGCAATACAGAAACAACATATAAATGTTGCCGTGGCATTTTTAATTAACAATTCACTTTTAAGCTAAATTACGTAACATCCTCTACACACATGTACTCTCTCTCGGGAAACTAGTCGTAGACTTTGTTTACGAACGTTCCCCGAGGCTGGTTTAAACTTTAATTTAAACTGAGTAAAACACAATGTCCACTCGCATTACGAACATGTTGCTGGTGTGAAAGATAGTTCTAGATCGCCTGGTAAGTTAGCCCGATTGTTTCGCGCATGCCTGCTCAGGGCGCTCTCACGATTTGTCGCTTTAGTCCGCCAGTGGCAAATAACATTAACTGAAATCCTTAACTAAACTTTGAGCTTGAAATTAGAGTTAGTAAAATCATAATAAGAAAGCCATCAAGTTGTTTAACATCAATACAGATGTAACTCTGCACAAACACTTAAACAGTAAATGCAGATGAACAAAGTTACGCGTTTGGCACCAATTCAAACAGGTGAGTCGAAGATTTTTGTGCACCCTTTAGTACGACCTCAGCTTCGTTCTCACGCTATGCGGCAGTCTGTCGTTCGTGGGGTGCAGTACTACTGTTCTTGTCGGCTCACTAAGCTTCAGCAGCATGACTCTTCGTACGCTGTATGACAAAATATAATAAAACGTGGTCTGAAATTGGTCATAAATGCCACATGTTATTCATGGACAAAGCTAGACCAAATGAGGTGCCCATAACTGCACTGTATTTCTTAACTGGGGTATGTTGCAGTTGACAGAAATTCTTTCCTACATTTGCTTATGAGCTCGCCTGTCGGGATGGCCTGATGCAAAAAGATACCTCGTAATTTTTTTTGTGCCTGGTGATTAACTGAATAGATGCGGGACAGTGGAAAGCCGCTGACGAGTTAATTACAACTGTCGCGAGAATAAACAGAGGGACGGGCTAACAAGGTAAACAGTGCCAACGTGCTAATGACGTCACTCCGCGCTTGAGAAGCGGAAGATGGGTGTGGGGCAGACGGAGGGGGCGGGGGCACGCCGGCGGGCCATGCTAATTGGGCGTAAAAATAGCTACCATTCTGCGATTTTCTGGAAACGCCGCTCTCCGAGAGGCGTTTCGCGAGCGGCATTGTCTCTCAGACGCGGCGCTTCTGCATCTCTATGCAAGTTCTGAGAGGTGTAGCAGGATTAAAACGAAGCACAGCGAAGCTGTGTGCATGTAATTGGGAGGACGAAAATAATTTTATCCTGGGCAAATATTAAGAAAATTATGTCATGTTTAACGCTTCATCTCACCAATCAGGAACTAGATATATACAGGACTATTCAAAAAGAAGGAACATATTTCAATTTATTGTTTCCAAACTACACAAGATAGAAACACAATTCCAATGTTCTTAGAAAGAGAAAAGGTCAAATTTTTACGTATCTATGAGAGTACCATGTGTTACACGACAAATATCAAAATGGTGGCTTATTTCCAGCCACACACGAAGGAGCTGGTCTCTCGTTATCTTATTCACAGATTCATCAATGCGATGTCGCAGACTTCTAAGAGTGTCAGGTTTTTTTTTTGTGGGGATAAAAACGCGGTCTTTTAGGTTATCCTGCAGATAAAAGTCACATGCGATGATGTTCATCATCTGCTCCTCCCAGGTCTCCAGACCTCACACCCTGTGACTTTTGTATGTGGGGTTACGTAAAAAAAACATGTTTTTATCCCCGCTATGTCTGATAATCTTGAAAATCTGTGACATCACACTGTTGGAGCTGTGAATTCGATAACGAGACATCTACTTCGTTAGTGGCAGGAAATAACCCACCGTTTTTATATCCGTTGTGTAACACATGGTGCTTACATTGAATGTGTAAACATTTGACATTTTCTGTTTCCAGGAACGTTGTAATTGTGTTTCCATCTTCTGTAATTTGGAAGCAATAAATGTTTGAAATCTGTTCCTTCTTAGTCAATAGCCCTGTTCAACGACATGACGAGACTTGGCACGACTATTAGAAATTAGAGCTGAATTGGACAAAGAACGACGAATCGCTTGTTACATTGTCGAATGTAACGTTTTGGCATTCGCCAGGCATGACCTACGAAACCAACGCCAGTAACAAGGACATAACATGTGTCTAAAACTGCTAAAACTTTGTATGTATTGAACAAGGTCATTCGTAACTGCTACACACAAGTGCATACATTTGACGTAAACTAGTATTTCTGCCAATTTATCACGTCATCATGCTTTTCTCGTATCTGTATATTTATTTCTTCCATTTTGCCTCGTTTTTCATCTGAATTACCGATGTGAGAGTGTCACGGGAATCCTGATCAAACTAAACTGACAGACGCTGGAAGATTGACGCTATCTCGCGAAGCCTGCTTACGAAGTTTTGACAACGTTTATCAACTAATGAATAAAGGAAGATACTGCAACTACGCACAGGGGCTGGACAAAAATTGGAAACTCCGCGAGAAACGCAGAATTAATCATAAATGCCGATGTTTGCCAGGCCTGCAGGTCGCGCTGTTCTATCTGACCACGAACGGTACATATGCAGAGTTCTCAACACAACAACAAAGTTAGGTAACTACTGCGAAAGCAAAGAGAGCTTCACTCCAAGTTTAAACGCAGCCAAAACCTCTCAGACAAACAGAAGCTAAACGATATCAAAGTTAGCGTAAGGAGGGCTATGCGTGAAGCGTTCAGTGAATTCGAAAGTAAAATTCTATGTACCGACTTGACAGAAAATCCTAGGAAGTTCTGGTCTTGCGTTAAATCAATAAGTGGCTCGAAACAGCATATCCAGACACTCCGGGATGATGATGGCATTGAAACAGAGGATGACACGCGTAAAGCTGAAATACTAAACACCTTTTTCCAAAGCTGTTTCACAGAGGACGACCACACTGCAGTTCCTTCTCTAAATCCTCGCACAAACGAAAAAATGGCTGACATCGAAATAAGTGTCCAAGGAATAGAAAAGCAACTGGAATCACTCAATAGAGGAAAGTCCACTGGACCTGACGGGATACCAATTCGATTCTACACAGAGTACGCGAAAGAACTTGCCCCCCTTCTAACAGCCGTGTACCGCAAGTCTCTAGAGGAACGGAGGGTTCCAAATGATTGGAAAAGAGCACAGGTAGTCCCAGTCTTCAAGAAGGGTCGTCGAGCAGATGCGCAAAACTATAGACCTACATCTCTGACGTCGATCTGTTGTAGAATTTTAGAACATTTTTTTTTTGCTCGAGTATCATGTCGTTTTTGGAAACCCAGAATCTACTATGTAGGAATCAACATGGATTCCGGAAACAGCGATCGTGTGAGACCCAATTCGCTTTATTTGTTCATGAGACACAGAAAATATTAGATACAGACTCCCAGGTAGATGCTATTTTTCTTGACTTCCGGAAGGCGTTCGATACAGTTCCGCACTGTCGCCTGATAAACAAAGTAAGAGCCTGCGGAATATCAGACCAGCTGTGTGGCTGGATTGAAGAGTTTTTAGCAAAGAGAACACAGCATGTTGTTATCAATGGAGAGACGTCTACAGACGTTAATCTAACCTCTGGCGTGCCACAGGGGAGTATTATGGGAACATTGCTTTTCACAATATATATAAATGACCTAGTAGATAGTGTCGGAAGTTCCATGCGGCTTTTCGCGGATGATGCTGTAGTATACAGAGAAGTTGCAGCATTAGAAAATTGTAGCGAAATGCAGGAAGATCTGCAGCAGATAGGCACTTGGTGCAGGGAGTGGCAACTGACCCTTAACATAGACAAATATAATGTATTGCGAATACATAGAAAGAAGGATCCTTTATTGTATGATTATATGATAGCGGAACAAACACTGGCAGCAGTTACTTCGGTAAAATATCAGGGAGTATGCGTGCGGAACGATTTGAAGTGGAATGATCATATAAAATGAATTGTTGGTAAGGCGGGTACCAGGTTGAGATTCATTGGGAGAGTGCTTAGAAAATGTAGTCCATCAACAAAGGAGGTGGCTTACAAAACACTCGTTCGACCCATACTTGAGTATTGCTCATCAGTGTGGGATCCGTACCAGATCGGTTTGACGGAGGAGATAGAGAAGATCCAAAGAAGAGCGGCGCGTTTCGTCACAGGGTTATTTGGTAAGCGTGATAGCGTTACGGAGATGTTTAACAATTTCAAGTGGCAGACTCTGCAAGAGAGGCGCTCTGCATCGCGGTGTAGCTTGCTCGCCAGGTTTCGAGAGGGTGCGTTTCTGGATGAGGTATCGAAAATATTGCTTCCCCCTACTTATACCTCCCGAGGAGATCACGAATGTAAAATTAGAGAGATTAGAGCGCGTACGGAGGCTTTCAGACAGTCGTTCTTCCCGCGAACCATACGCGACTGGAACAGGAAAGGGAGGTAATGACAGTGGCACGTAAAGTGCCCTCCGTCACACACCGTTGGGTGGCTTGCGGAGTATAAATGTAGATGTAGATGTAGAACCCAAGTGTCAGTTGTGGTCTGAATACTATTCTGAATAACTGCGACGCATTGTGTCAGAGATAGTGAATTCGATGGTGCACAAACAGTGCTCGTATGGTAGGTGACTTCGTAACCAAGGGAGCTGAAATGTTTTGGTGTTTCAAGAGGCACCATATGAAAGATCTATACCGAATACAGAGAAAATGGAAAAATATCATTCAGTAAGCTTATGTTAAGTGATCGTGACAGATGATCGGTCATTGATGAGGATTGTGACGAAAGCTGCAAAGGTCACTGGAGAACCGTAACAGGCAAACGTGGTGCCGAAGCCTGGACTACGGAGCATTGGTAGCCAGTCATGTGATCCGACAAGCCTTGTTCCACACTGTTTTCAGTTTATGGCAGTCTACGTTCCAGGGCTGAGGGGTGGCGGGAGTTCGGTGATGATTTAGACAGTCATGTCTCGATGGGTAAACTGTAAGTTCGCATTACTACCAAGGATTACGTGACTATTCTGGCTGATAACGTCCGTCTTATAGTACAATATTTGTTCCCCAGTGAGGATGCTGTTTTCCAAGACGACAGGCCCCTGTCCACAAAGCACACAGCGTCCAGGAATTGTTTCGTAATGACGAGGATGAATTGTAGCGTCTTGCCTGGCAACCATAGTCTCCGGAGCTCAATACTGTTCAGCCTTTATGGTCTCTTCGTACTTTACAGGGAATAGTGCGTGATCTTTACCCGAACTTGGTACTGTTTTGCTGGAAGAATGAAATACCTTGAGAGCCATACGGAGTTGATGTCAGGAAGAATTCCCCTCACAGCTGGTAGAATGGTTGTTTATTAAAACTCGACCGGTTTCGTGGCTTTTGCCTTGCCCTGCACTGAGCTGCCCAGCTGCCATACTGACGTAGGCAAATTTTAATGAATGGGTCAGTTTTCTTCTTTACCTTTCGCTCATCATAACATTGACGACGTTCTCTAAATAGTAACTTTTGACTAGGAGCGGTGGGTGTGTCTGTGATCTTTTAACATTGCTCACCTGATGATGCGGCTTAAAATCAAATGGTTCAAATGGCTCTGAGCACTATGGGACTTAACATCTTAGGTCACCAGTCCCCTAGAACTTACAACTACCTAACCTAAGGACATCACACACATCCATGCTCGAGGCAGGATTCGAACCTGCGACCGTAGCCGTCGCGCGGTTCCAGACTGAGATGCGGCTTAAAGCCGCGAAACCGATCGTGTTCTAATAAACAACAATTTTACCAGCTGTGAGTGCAATTCTTCCTGACATCAAGCCTTTCAACAGCTGCGGTTCCCCGCAATACAAAATTGTTTGTCATACTGAATTCTGAGACGATTGGAACCTCTTTTGAATGCCATCGACTTTTCTAAACCACATTAGGCGTGGTGGCGTTTTTCTGGTGTTTCCATATGTTTGTCCGGAACCTGTACGCATCGCTCCGGTAGGTACTACGAACGTAAGATCGGACCAACAAAACCGCGAACATGAAAGTTTAAGTTTTCCTTCTTCCTGCGCTCCATGCGCGAATGGAACGGAAAGAACCCCTACGAAAGTGTCTGATCAAATGTATCCGGACACCCATTAGTGAACATGAATATGAAATGTGTCCACCCTTTAACTCTGCTGGCAACACTTTCACTGAAGTGTCCGAATGTCTGTGGAGAAATGGCAGCCCGCTCTGAGCAGGCCAGTCTATTTCAGGAATGTAATTGTCGACGAACGAATGACTCACATATGATGGTTTATGGTTGGGAGAATCGTCATGCAGCTACAGTCATCGTCTCCGAACTGTTCATCTGCTGTTCGCAACACACAATGCTGCAAGATGGGTTCAGATCCTTCCGCAAATAGCATTCTCTTAAGCACAATAAGGGGACCACACCCTAACAACGAAACAACTCCATATTGCAACACCATCTCCTCCGTACTTCAGTGTTGGCTCTGTACATGATGGCGGGTAACGTTCTCCAAGCATTCGCCAAACTCAAACTTTTCCGTCGGGTTGTCACAGGGTGGAGC
Organism: Schistocerca americana; assembly: GCF_021461395.2. Lineage (NCBI taxonomy): Eukaryota > Metazoa > Arthropoda > Insecta > Orthoptera > Acrididae > Schistocerca > Schistocerca americana. The sequence goes on from NC_060122.1 coordinate 534,582,530, forward strand.
TTAACTCATTACTCCAAATAACTCATTTTCAGTCATCTACTATACAGAGGCGTTGCTTTTTACACCACCTCAATTGCCACTTAGCATTGACTCCGAAAATTTGTGAACTATGCGGAGCTGCCCGACCATCGCACCGCATTCTTTTTGACTCCCAAAGCACAGCCAGTGTGATAGTTGGACTACTAATAGTACTTTGGAACTCACGAATGAAACCTTTCGCTGATTTCAAGCGATTTTATACAACCGTCCACCGCAATGTTGGGCGGCTCTTATCCGTCAAACAGGGGGTCTGCCTGGTGTTCGTTTAAGTGAGGTTCTTCGTTTGCGAATTTCCACTTCACAATCACATAATTAACAGTTAGCTTGGGCAGCTATAGATGGTCCCTGATGGTTCTGTTACTCAGGTGACATAAAACGAGTAGTTCACGCTCTAAGTCGTGAATTCTCCTGACCGACCCATCTTGTTCTTACTGCTGCTGTACTGACAACACAACACTCTCTGCCTTTTATCTTGGCAGGTAGACCTCTCGTGACATATAGTGGCCAATTCCGCGTTACGTAGCGGTGTGTGAATGCTTTTGAGCATAGGTACGTCGTACAACAATGGGAAGTACTCTCTTCTATACACTTCGCAGAATGTTTACAGAGCATGGATGTAGGTGTACGTATTTCTCAGTATTCTCCGAACCAGTCAACTTGTTCTCCAGATTTGATTCCTTCTGAGCTGCTGTCACACATTCGTGTTAGATGTCATTATTCTAAATTACTATGTATTCATGCGGTTTCTTTAATAACCCGCTGTCGCGTTCTCTCTTCCCGAGCACGGGGTCCCGGGTTCGATTCCCGGCGGGGTCAGGAAGTTTCACCTGCCTCGAGATGACTGACTGTTTGTGTTGTCCTCATCATTTGATCGTTATTCATGCAAGTGGCGAGATTGGACTGAGCAAGGGTTGGGAATTCGTCCGGGCGCTGATAAACGTGCAGTTGAGCACCCCACAATCCACACATCATCATCATCTTTAATAAACTGTGTTATCGCTATTTTCTTTATTTTTCACCTCAAAAATTACATTGTTGGCTGGCTCAAATGGGACTGAGCACTGTGGGACTCAATTTATGAGGTCATTAGTTCCATACAGCTTAGAACTAGTTAAACCTAACTAACCTAAGCACATCACACACATCCATGCCCGGGGCAGGATTCGAACCTGCGACCGTAGCGGTCTCGCGGTTCCAGACTGCAGCGCCTGGAACCACACGGTCTACATTGTTGGGTACAGTCAGTTCAACTACGGGTTACTTCCGACTTATTATTATTTTTATTATTATTATATAGTGTTCATGTGCTCTGCAAATTGTTACGTTAACTCGCTAAGTATGTTGGTATAGACGTCAGAGATAGCCTGAAGTTCAAAATTTTATCAGGTTGGTTCAAATGGTTCAAATGGCTCTGAGCACTATGGGACTTAACATCTGTGGTCATCAGTCCCCTAGAACTCAGAACTACTTAAACCTAACTAACCTAAGGACACCACACTCATCCATGCCCGAGGCAGGATTCGAACCTGCGACTGGAACTGGATACAGTCTTTCTTTCTTTCCTTTTACAATTTTTTTCTTTTGTTTTGACTGTTGGTTGACAATTTTGTAAGTGCCTTAACATGAATAACAGTGAAAAAAGGGTGGCATTTCGGAAATTATCGAAGGAAAGGCGAGAACGTGAAGCCAGTGTTCTAAAAACGCTTGGCAGAGAAGATAAATTTTTCGCAAAAAATGTGCTGGTTCGACTTCGAGTTCAAGTAGTACGGATGATATTTCTAGCACTGCAGCTGTTGTAAAAGAAATAAATACCGAAGAAACAAAAGTTAAATATGAAGAAAAGCAAATTGTTCCTGATTTCGAGTTTCACGAAAAACTAACTGTCGAGTCAGACATTACAAGAAGAAATAACCTCGTTAGTGACTATCCTGCAGAATGGTGTGTCAATGAATCAAACAATCAACATTCTCTTACAACGTGGCATTAATCAAAATTATAACGGTGATTTTTCTAATTCAAGAAGATCAATAGGCGATAAAACCAGATATTTGAACAAAAATGTATTTTACCATAAACTTTTAAACAGTGAATCAACTTTGCGTGATTTTCTAGTTTACTTCTCTAGCACTGGTGCTGTTTTTTGTGCACCATGTAAATTGATCCGAGGTAAGGCCGCAATTGCTACTAATGGTATTGCAGACTGAAAAAATATTTCTAATAATTTATCTCCAAATGAGAATTCACTAGAACACAAATATTCTGAGTTATCATTCTTAACAAGAAAAAAGTCACTTGGAACAATACATAACCATTTCGAGTCATATGTTAAGACAGAAAAAATGTACTGGTGCAGTGTGTTGAAAAGGGTGTTTCCAGTAGCGAAGAAGCTAACAAGTCGTGGACTTCCCCTACGTGCACACACTGGATGATTCCATTCATTACATAATGGTCAATTTATGATGTTTCGAAGTTACAGCCGAGTTTTATCCTTTTCTCACAAAGCACATTGAACGATATGGAAATCCAGGGCAATGATATACAAGTTATCTTTTTTCAACAATCTGTGATGAAACAATAGAGCTTCTTTCTGAACGAATAAAAACAATTATCATAAGTGAAATAAAACAGGCCAAATATTCTTCTATAATAGTAGATTCTACTGCAGACATTTCACATATTGCTCAATTATCTTTCATATTAAGGTACGTGAACGAGAATTGTGAACCTGTTGTTAAACGTTACCTTCTGTTTTCACCAAACCCGATACACATGTCCGAAAACTTAGCTGAGGCCGTACTAAAAGTCCTGTCTACAAATTCCATTGATATTACTGACTGTAGAAGCCAGTCATACGACAACGCAAGCAATATGTCAGAACCTACACTGGTTCGCAGGCATGCATTAAAGAACGAAATCCGAAAGCGCATTATGTGCATTGTGCAGCACATTCTTCGAATTTAGTCGGCACTAGTGCTGCAAGCTGTTGTTGGGTAGCTTGTTCATTTTTCAATGTAGTGCAAAACCTTTATAATTTTTCTCTGTTTCTACACAGCGCTGGGGTAAACTTCTTTCTTTCATGAATCCGGGAAGCAAAACTGTAAAAAATTTATTGAAAACACGTTGATTGGCAAGAGAGGAAGCGTATATAAGTCTATATGAAAACTGGGAGGGCTGCTCACACATACTGCCAATAACACGTTTGAAAAACTACTTGTGCGAAATGAGGCTTCAGCTTTATTGGAACAGTATTCGTGATGACAGATTGGAAGGAAAAACTCCAGTGACTTGATAGTGTAAATCTGAAACTGCAAAGTGTAAATATTGATACTAAAATAGTACATGAATTATATGAATCACTTGTAGGATTCATTTCATCTATTGGTGGCATGTTCGACTATTACTAAAATAAATCCATGGAGATTGTGACTGATATAGACTATGAATGCACCTCTAAAAGATCACGAAAACGCAAACTTAATGATGACGAAGAAGCGGACTCTGAAGAAGTTTTTCTGACTGGAAGGCAAAAATTTAGAGTCGAAACATTTCTCCCAGTACTCGACAACTTGTACGTCGAATTAGTGAGGAGGAAGGATAGCTATAGAACACTGTTGGACTCCTTCACAGTTTTCAGTAATCTTATTAACACTTCACCTGACGATACTGCTGAACGTGCAGAAAAACTCCAAGCGTCATATGACACAGGTTTAGAGCCTTCCTTCCCTAGTGAATTTCACGAAACTTTTGGAATCTTCTGAGATTAGTGATATACCTCTCGAAATGAGTACATTTTTACGAAAAGAGAGATTATACGAGTAGTTCGTGTTTCCGAATGTTGACATAGCTCTTAGAATATTTCTATGTATGGCACTTACAAATTGTTCAGCAGAACGCTCGTCTTTGGCTCTTAAAAGACTGAAACCGTGTGTAAGTTCTACGTTGTCTGTGGAGAGATTGAACGCCTTGTCCATTCTTCGCACTGAAGATGATCGCCTAACTGATAACCGTCTGAACTATGAAGATGTGATCAACGAGTTTTCTGCCGCCAAAGCCAGACGCAAACATTGATGACTGGTGAGTTTGTTTATTTATTCGTAATAGTTTTATATATTTAGGATTATAATGTGATTTTCATTATAACTTGGAGCACATTCATTGGATTTACAAACTACGTATTACCTGTTTATTTTACATTTGCCGATGGCAGAACGCGGAACTAAACCTCGTTTACGTGCAGACGTGACCGAAGGTGCCCGACAATAGTAAGCAATACCCGAATGGCCCAGGGTCGCTCAGCGCTTTACAGTCAAGTCATACTGATACTGTAGTATATTACAGCTGATGCGTATTCTTGGCGGCTTCTGAAATGCATAGTTATCGCCGAAATATACGTTATCGGAGAGTACGTTCATATGAAAAAGTGTTAATAAATAACGTAGTTCAGTTCTGTCGATAAATACGTAAAAGCTTCGCTAATACCGTTAGAAAGAGCTATGGTGAGAGCAGTAGCTGCAATACAAAACTGTTCAGCCCTTACATGGATTAAAGGTATTGTGTACACTTATTATGCAGCATCTAGCTACACAGGCTGATCCCGGCGGAGGTTTGAGTCCTCCCTCGGGCATGTGTGTGTGTGTGTGTGTGTGTGTGTGTGTGTGTGTGTATGTGTTTGTCCTTCGGGTAATTTAGGTTAAGTAGTGTGTAAGCTTAGGGACTGATGACCTTAGCAGTTAAGTCCCATAAGAGTTCACACACATTTGAACATTTTTTTCCTAGCTAAACAGACCCTAACGCTTTACACGTTAACTATTAGATTATAAAACAAATTCGATTTTTCCGCATTACCCTGTAAAATTACGTAATAGCAAATCCAGTCCTGTGTTTGTTCGTCTGTATTTAATTATTTGTCCGTGCACCAAAATCTCTAATTCATTTTAATTTCTTACGCTTTTCTATAGATTGACGTATTAATACTGAACGTGTTTTTTTTATTTGCTACACATTCAAGTTATTAGATCGTAAAACGACAGTTTATTTTAATTTTGAATGCATCTCTGTAAACGTACGTATTAATTTCTAATGTATGACACCTTCGCTTCAATTTTTAGATCGTAACACAACTTTTTTATTTTCATTTTCAACGGTTTCTGTAAAAAAATATATTAAAAGTGAATGTGTAACAAAAGTGGCTGTATAACAAAAACCCGTTGTCTCGTACACAATCTGCTGAATTTTTAGGCCATATAAGAAAAGTTATTTTCCTTGTGTTCGTTTCTGTTGTCTTTCGACACAGAAGAATGTGTTAACACAGTGCAGTTTTAAGTTGGTTGTATCCGCTACCGTACACCAAGTACAGTTCAGGAACCATATTACATTTTGATTGAGCGCGACTAGACCGCTGACGCGTCCTTCAGAACAACGACAGCAGAGTACGGAAACTACACACAGTGCTCTCAACAAAAACGGCAATTGTGAAGTGATGGGGTAACAGTTATTACTTAAAATAAGTTGTTTCTTTTTGAGGAGGGGGGGGGGAGAGGAGGAGCATATAATATGGTGTGCCTAGGGGAGCAAAATTTTTAAATCCGCCACTGCGCCGAAAATTTTATTAGAAGAGGATGAATGATTTGCCTGTTTGATACTTCGTGTGACTTTGCTGTGTACAAAGCTGGTCCCGGTGTTCTCGGCACAAACGTGAGAAATTACCGAAACGCCGAGCAGCGCAGAGATGCGGTACGCCGCGCTGTTGAGAGTTGCTGCGGTACACTCTTCCCCCACCCGGGGAGACGACGCGAGCACCGCGCTCCTGGTAGCTGGCTGCATGCTAATGACACCGCAAATTCCGGCCGCTTTAATTAGTTGACGCAAAGTGTTAAGACTTACTTCATTGTAATCACAGTTCAGTTACCCGCCACCAATTTCTCGTCTCGAAACTTCCCTTTGAGAGCAATATTCCTCCACAAGTTTCATCCGGCTTCGCGGAGAAAAAGATTTTCAAGGGAGTCCTTGAACTTTATGTTTGATAATCTCCGCCTCATGCATATTTCAGCAGCTGTTTCGCATACCTCGCAAGCTTCCTTTATGTATACACGTGGACAAATAATTTACGTACAAAGTATTGTTCGTGGTTAGTAATAAATATGCAAGTCAAATATGTCTGCTTAAAAAAGTATTTTTCCCAAAAGTTGCAGATAAAACTATTATGACGATCATTTTATAACTTTTTATTTCTCATATGATTACTAACCTTGCTACTTTCGCCATGATGTGTAAACGGTGAACGTGCTCTTTTTGACGTTGCTCCTAGCTGTTCATTGGATCATTTTCGATAACCTACAAATCGGTAGTACAAGTTTATATGCCAGATAGCTCCGCCGATAACGAAGAGATTGAAGAAATGTATGATGAGATAAAAGAAATTATTCAGATAGTGAAGGGAGACGAAAATTTAATAATAATGGAGGACTGGAATTCGACAGTAGGAAAAGGAAGAGAAGAAACGTAATAGGTGAATATGGAATGTGGGTAAGGAATGAAAGAGGAAGCCGCCTGGTAGAATTCTGCACAGTGAAAAACTTAATCATAGCTAAAACTTCGTTTAAGAATCTTGAAAGATGGTTGCATACGTGGAAGAGGCTTGGAAACACTGGAAGGTGTCAGATATATTATTTAACGGTAAGACAGAGATTTAGGAACCAGTTTTTAAATTGTAAAACTTTCCAGGGGCAGAAGTGGATGCGACACACAATCTATTGGTTATGAATAGTAGATTAAAACTGAAGAAACAGTGAAAAGGTTGGAATTTAAGGGGATGGAACCTGGATAACTGAGAGAACCAGAAGTTGTAGAGAGTTTAAGAGGAAGCATTAGGGAACGATTGACCAGAACGGCGGAAAGAAATACACTAGAAGAAGAATGGGTAGCGTTCAGAGATGAAATAGTGAAGGCAGCAGAGCATCAAGAAGGTAAAAAAAGACGAGGGCTAGTAGAAATCTAACAGAAGGGGGATTGATTTGAACTGGTGAAAGAAGAAAATATAAAAATGCAGTAAATGAAGCAGGCAATAAGGAATACCAACGTCTCAAAAATGAGATTTACAGGAAGTGCAAAATGGCTAAGCAGGGATAGCTAGAGGGCAAATGGAAGGATCTAGAGGCTTATATCACTAGGGCCTACAGGAGAATTAAAGAGACCTTTTGAGAAGAGAGAATGTAAATAAATTACATAAAACTGCAACGAGTCACTTTTTTGAATAATTATATTTTATTCTATGAGCCGGTTTTCGAACCTTTTCAGGTTCATCTTCATATGGTTTCTGGAAGTTATATCATTATTTCTATTTTAATTCTGGGAGGTGGCTGCTGAAATTTGAGACAACGCTCAATGCTATAACGACAACGCTTTTTGCTGTAAAAAAAGCATCTAGGTTTTCTTGTAACTGTTGGAAATAAGTAATGCCGATTGGACATTGTGTTTTTTTGAGGTCAGATAATTTTGCATATAGAAGTAATTGGAAGTACAGAGGTCAACATGTAATCACGATTATCAAGAATAAAAATTGAAATTGGGGAAAAAAGAAGGTAAATATCATATACGAACCGTCGATATTGGATCCTCGGACCTTCATAAAAGCTATTAGTGGGCTAAGCAATACAGTGCATAGTGATTTCTTCGCGAATTAACAGTACTGGGTGAATCCGCTTCTACCACGATCCGAACGACGTGCAATATTTCGCCGTCAGCTTTTATGTTCATTATGTTCCATAAGCGACCAGTTTGTTAGTGAGAAGATTTCATACTGCCACTGTTGTACAACCTTATCATTCTGAAAGTGTTTCAAGACAAGAAAATCTTATGGCGATTATGAATGTTGTAGCTGCTAATGAAGACGGCGTCTTCATCGCAAACTGTAGCAGTTTTCTCCGACTTTGCCTGGCGTTCTCTGAGAACCGGAGAAGCATAAACCTCCGAACGCCAACTCATCCTGTACCTAACCAGTTCTCTCCTTACAGCAGCCACGAAGAAAACACATTCATGTATAGTCAAATTTTTTCACAGATTGTTTGTATTAGACAGGTAAAAATTTTATAATGTTTGCGTTAAGGCAAATAATTCAAAAGAGTTTTTTTAATGCAGTACCTGTCTTATGTTTATCAAAGACAAAAGTCAAACAGCAAGTTAAGGAACAATGTTTGTTTTTACATAGCAGTTTCATTTTACATTTCATTTTTCTATCTCAGTTAGCTGCTCTGTACAAAATAGCAAAAAAAGATTTAGAGGTTTTACAAATCACTGAGACAGTAATTGAATTTGGTCTATTTTTCTAGCAGTTTTTAAATGTGAAGTTCCGTATTAGGATGGAGGATCCCTCCAAACATCACTGAGCAAGCTGAAGTTAGTGGTTTTCAGGGGCTTCACTCATGTAGTGATAACGAATTATGCTCGTAGGGGGTAACCCGTTATAGCGGCATAGTACAGAAGCCTCCTGTCGCTGATACAGGAGGCCGCCAGGAAGACAATGAAGTCGAGGTGATTTTCGAAACGATACGTTTCTTGAGCAACCAGAATACAAACTTGTGTTAGGAAGGTCCCCACTAAGTTGCCCACCGATGGGAAAAAATGAGCTGCAAACTGCATTGGAGATGTAATACTAAAATTAATGATCGTAATTTGAATTTTTAAAGGTGATAAAGTTCAACTCTGTGACGACTGTAGAGTGTCATACAGCAATAACACGACAGGATGTTTAGTAACAGCTTAAACTTCGCTACCCGTTGGAATATCATTCTGTGACACTGCATTTTTCTGAAACAGACTGCGTTTGCAGCGATTCTTATTTATTACCTTTTGATGAGTTATTCACCCTTTCATCTATGCTAAAAGAAGAAAGTTCTTCAGGATTTGAAAAGAGTTTCTTATTAACCACGTGCTCAGGTACAATTCGAGGGGATACATAAAATGTGATACTGTATGGGTATCACATAACAACTTCGCTGTAATACAAACTCGTTATTTCGGTGTTATTTGGTGCAATGTATATGCAGAATGAAAGCAGACTCGCTGTGCAAAAATTATTCTAAAGGGACCGTAATTACAGGGCGTGAGTGAGATATGATAATCCGAATACGACAGTGGAGTGACAGGAGGGAGACGAACATTTCTGTGACACAAATTGCGTTGTCAGTTGCTGTGATACTCTGCGCAACATAATGGACAACAGAGTTCCACAGAAACATTTTGTGAGGTATTTCCTGCACGAAAGGACATAAACTAGCTAACCATAGCTACACGGTGGAATTCCGATTCGATGACGTTTGGCACGTTAACTAATGTTTCCTGACATAGAAAAACTTCAAATCGGTACCGGGATTGGAAAGAAATTGGAAATACGAAAAGCACAAAACATTATTACGCCTAACAGGGCATAGGAGACCTGTTGGCATTCAAAATAGCTTCCAATCGTATCCGAACGGACACATACAGATTCTGTATGGTTTTCAAAGAATTGTTATCCCATTTTTCCTGCAAAGTAGTGGCAAGTTCAGGTAACGATGATGTAGGCGGATAGCGAAGACGCACCGTCCTCTCGGAAGTAGACCACAAAGGCTCATGCTCAATAGTGACTGGTGGCCAGGGGATGCGTGACCATTCATCCTTGTGTTCACAAAACCAGTCCTCGACGATGCGAGCTATATGAACAGCGGGCATGTCGTCTTGGAAAACAGCATCAGCATATGGGAACAAATATTGTACTATGGGGTGACCTCGTCATCCAAACTGATCACCTAATCCTACGATTTTCTTCCACTGCTCCACATCCAAGTTTTATCACTCGGACATGACGTTTTAGTTTTACTGTTGCATTGTATGTTAATCGGGGGCGTAGAAACGACGGAGGGGCTCCGTCCTCGCCGCAGCTGCAGTGGTCCACAACCCCAAGACGACTATCGTAGTCCTCTTCATCCCTCCACCCCCCCCCCCCCACACACACACGCAGAACCCAGAGTTATTGTCCGATTCGGGCCCCCGTGGACCCCCCCCCCCCCCCCCCCCCCCCGCCCCAGGAAACGTCTCACACCAGAAGAGTGTAGCTCCTATGTTTATGTGGTAGAGAAATGGTGGTCTACGCGTACGTGGAGAACTTTTTTGCGAAGCAATCGCCGACATAGTGTAGATGAGGCGGAATAGGGGGAACCAGCCCGCATTCGCCGTGGCAGATGGAAAACCGCCTAAAAACCATCCACAAACTGGCTGGTTCACCGGACCTCGACACAAGTCCGGCGGGCGGATTCGTGCCGGGGACCAGGCGCTCCTTCCCGGCCGGAAAGCCGTGTGTTAGACCGCACGGCACATTTTACTGTTACTGGTATTTGCATCACGGATGAGTGCTTTTGGAATTCCAGTTGGTCGTGCAATTCCCTGTTTATGGAGCTCCCTTCGTGTTTTGATGCTGAAAGGGTTTACGGGTGCTACATTCAGTTCTGCAGTGACTTTTGCAACTGTCCTCCTCTTGTTTTTCGTGGCAATTGTCTTGAATGAATGTCTGTCGCGGCCACTCGACACACACACTTCCGTACGTTTTATGACTTGGCGGGTAATGTTTCCTGTTTTCCCTGTATGCTGTAAAAATCATCGATACGGAGCCTCTTGAAACTGCAAACACTTCGGCATCTTTGGTTTCAGAAGCACTCACCATACGACCACTAGCAATTTGCCCACGTTTGAATTCTATTATCTTCGATATAATGCACTCGCAACTAGACGAAACACTGTTTTGACCACAAGTGATACCTGCAACGCATTGAGGACACGGCACAAGTGACATAAAACAGCCCAACCTTCAGGCTTCACCAGCACTTGCATTTGTTTTTAAGCATGCACGCGCAATGTTTCCGTATCGTTGTCCGACTCCTGCACTTCATTCCGTGCCGTATCAGGGCACCTTCGTCTTCAGTTATTGAGTATGCAGAAGCACCAACAAATGTTTACGTTCTAGAAAGAAAACAGTCATTGACTGCACTAAAAATTTCATCATTGCATTGTCGTGTACATATAATTCACATTGTCGTCGTCTAGTTACCACAGTCGCCACAGAAAAGGAGCCAAACCTTGACTCTGCTGCGCGAGTGGTTTTTCGTTTAAGGTCAAACTTCTAGATCAAAAAACGCAATCACTTTCTGACGTACATGAAACAAAAATCTCATTCTGGGAACAAAAATCTAGTTTTGATGAAGCTGGGGTTGGGTTTGTGGAACGTCAGTGTGAATGTACCAGTTACAATACATTATTCAAAGAAAAAGGGTCAATTGCACGTCCTATCCTCTGTGATACTTTCATATTAAAAAGTCAGGCTAGTGTGTTGAGTCTACCACAGTTCTACAATGTTTCGCTTGACGTTACCCAGTAGATGAATGCTACGCATGGAATAAAAATAAAATAAAATACGAAAAAGTTAAAAGCGAAATGAGTGTAGGAATTTCAGTGTCAGACAGAATGATCGCTCAGGAGTTTGACTGGTTGCTTGTAGCAGTCGAATTTTCGATCACATTATTTGTACTCCTCAGTGTGCCACATTGTTGTGGTGGGATGTACTGTATAAGTCTTACTGTCGTTCAAGCAATAAATTTACGGGAAATCAGAGCAAGTACCTCGCCTAATTAATTGATGGTTTCAGCTGATGCTAGATAGATGTTCGGATGAGAGTAGGGTGGGGTGACAATGAATAGGAAGTAACTTTACAATACTTACTGACTAATGGACTAATGCCTCTCCGCCTTGGGAAATGTTTCCGTAAATGATCGGTGAGCGTAGATAGCTGTTACGCAGGTGAAGTGAGTTCGATACCAGTCTGACAAGCATTTTTCCTGGGTGGGAGGGTTGGCGCGGGGTGCATTCAGCCTCGTGATGCCATCTGAGGAACCAGCTGAACGAGAAACAGCGGCTCCTAGGTCTTAAAAGTCGGCAAAACGGCCGGAAGAGCGGTGTGCTAACCACATGCGACCTTTTACCGCATCCGCATGACACCAATTGACAGTGGATGACATGGCGGTCAGTCGACGCCCTAGACGAGGAGCTCGTTTAAATAGTGACCAGGAGGTGATTCAACAAAAAACAACATGAAACTGCAACTTCATTTATCATCGAGAGGCATTAACATTTTTAATAGCAGTCTCTTACTTCTCAACATTAGCAGGTCTCTACGAAATAAACTCAGAATATGACCCTTTTGTACTTATACCGAGAAATTACGGAGAAAAAAAAATGCTCCTCTTGTGTATGTTCGAATGTCCGCTTGGGCGTTTACGCCACTCTAGCAGGAAACTATGCTTAGATGTCAGATTTTACAAAACTTTAAACAGTGTTATTGCAGCGTATCTCTTTTGTAAACGACGCAGGTTTCCACCGAGAGCGGCTTAGACATCATGTACCGCTTAGCAGCGCTAGTATCCGTGGAGAGCGAAGTAAACTTTCGGGCGGCGTACAATTGGAACGGTCACTATAGCAACACAAAAGTTATAAATTCAAAGTTTTTTTTTATTTCGTAATTTCTTCTCAGACTTAATACTTGTGTGCTCTTCTTGTGCATAAAAGTGTATACTTTGATTCTGCATAGAAAAGTTAATAACTGCATCTCAGCCCCTTTCAGAGTTTGTATAGGTGCGATTCAAACATTTGAGGAGAAAAAGATTGGCACCTCACCTTTGTGCTGACTCAAAAGTCGCTCCTGTTGCGATGCATTTGAACTCTCGCGCGCACCTTTGCCGCTGTTGGGTGGCTCCTAACCGAAGTCCGCGAAGTGACAACACGAGTTCTCTTCGGAAACCTGCAGCGACCACCGGTCGAGTCCTCCCCGCTGGAGTCCTAGTTGGACATGTTTGTTTTTGCAGGATCAGTATCTGCAATGGTGGCGCCTAGCATTGGGTGATCCAGCGTGCTTATGGTCGCCTGCTCGGTGTTGTGAAACCTGGTGTTCCTCGATACATGCACAAAGGTACTGGGTGGCTTGTTAGTTATCCAGAAAAGCTCTGGTCATGATTCAGGAAACCTTTGTTGCGGCAGACCAAAGGCAAGCTGGCTGTCTTAAGTTTATGACTGTGGTGGTCCCAGGCTTATCGGTTACTGTATTTAATAGGTCAGTTTGAGGACAAGTGATCACAAATTTTATTGACTGTGTTCATAGAGCGAATGATTGTTTATGTGAATGAAAAATATTTTAAAGTTTTTATCGTCATTCATACCACAGCAGTATTTTTCCATGGGTGGATAACTGGGGATTTATAAATTCATTACCTGAAATTGTTCACAAATTATTGCACCTGCATTTTGTAACTGCTGAGGAACTTCATGTAGTACATCCGTTTCACTGTTTTAAAATTACGTTATTTTAAAATTTAATGAAGGTTTGAATATTACTTTCTTTTAATGGGAGTTTTGGAAATAAAATGATAATGTATTTGGAATAGAGCTGTAAGCCTGCTGTAGGTTACTGTAGACTTTTATAAGTTATCGTTGACTACGTTAGTTTTCCTAGTAGCTTTGGTCAGTTAAGGTCGTACCGCATTATCTGTACTTTAGGTGTGTTGCATACCTATCGAGCATTACCACTTAACGATCGGTTTCTTTACGTATGCAATCAGTGTCGTATTAGATTCCCCTAGAAACCGCCTAAAAACTGAATGAGAATGTATTAAGGGCTGTGTAACCTAAGGAACATTTTGGTTCTACATAGTTATTTTCCTGTCTGTTACTCAAAAGTAAACAGTATTTATAGAAAAATTGAAATTGTCAATATTTAATTCAGGTTTTATTCGAAAGTTGTTGATTTGGACGTTAAACAGACAAAAAAAAAGTTTTATCATGTAGCGTTAGAAAACGCGAGTTTCTCAACAAAAAGGTAAAGTAAAAAAAATGCAAAACAAAAATATATCAGACATCGCTTCAATATTTCGTAGGACATACATAAAATATGTTTCTGTTATTCATAAACAACTTTCGTTTTCATCAATAATCACACGAGACTTTTGCCTTTGATCATGGTGAAGAACGTTCTATTGGGTACAAAATAACAACCATAATTAAATGTTTCATTATGTTTGTGCATGTAAACTGTACTTGTTTAAAAAAAAGTAAATAGAAACTCAAAAGTTACGCGATCAAATAATTTTTATTACATATTCCCTGAAGAGCAAAAGAAACTGGTACTTCTGTAGGATATCGTGTAGGGCCCCCGCGAGCATGCAGAAGTGCCGCAACAGGACGTGGCATGGACTCGACTAATGTCTGAAGTAGTGCTGGAGGGAATTAACACTATGAATCCTGCAGGGCTGTCATTAAATCAGCAAGAGTACGAGAGTGAGGTAATCTCTTCTGAACAGCACGTTGCAAGGCATCCGAAATATGCTCAATAACGTTCAAGTCTGGGGAGTTTGCTGGCCAGCGAAAGTGTTTAAACTCAGGAGAGTGTTACTGGAGCCACTCTGCAGCAATTCTGGACGTGTGGGGTATCGCATTGTCCTGCTGGAATTTACCGAGTCCGTCGTAATGCACAATGGACATGAAGGGATGCAGCTAATCAGACAGGATGATTACGTACCTGTCACCTGTCAGAGTCGTATCTAGACATATCGGGGGTCCCATTCACTCCAAGTGCCCCACACCATTACAGAGGCTCCACCAGCTTGAACAGTCCGCTGCTGACATGCAGGATCCATGGATTCATGAGGGTGTCTCCATACCCGTACACGTCCATCGGCTCGATACAAATTGAAACGAGATTCGTCCGACCAGGCAAGATGTTTCCAGTTATCAACAGTCCAATATCAGTGTTGACGGCCCCAGGCGAAGCGTAAAGCTTTGCGTCATGCAGTCATCGTAGGTACACGAGTGGGCCTTCGGCTCCGCAAGCTCATATCGACGATGTTTCGTTGAATGGTTCGCACGCTAAAACTTGTAGCAATTTGCGGCAGGGTTGCACTTCTGTAACGTTGAACGAATCTCTTCAGTCGTCGTCGGTCCCGTTCTTGCAAGATCTTTTACTGGCCGCAGCGATGACAGAGATTCGAGTTTTACCGGATTCCTGATATTCACGTTACATTCGTGAAACTGTCGTACGACAAAATCCCCACTTCATCGCTACCTCGGAGGTGCTGTGTGTCATCGCAGCACCGACTATAACACCACGTACAAGCTCACTTAAATCTTGATAATCTGCCATTGTAGCAGCAGTAACCGATCTAACAATTGCGCCAGCAACTTGTTGTCTTATATAGGCGTTGCCGACCGCAGCGCCGTACTCGGCCTATTTACATATCTCTGTGTTTGAATACGCATGCCTATACTAGTTTCTTTGGAGCTTCAGTTTAAAAAGTAATTTGTATTATATAAAGCTACATAATACACAATGGACTGTCACTGAATGATGTGCAGTGATACTTATGTGCAAAACAAACAACCATACAAACAAGAAACGAGGAGAAGTATTTCTCTCCCAGTTTCTCTCTTACACATTGATTATGTTTCTTCCCCTGCCACCTTAGAATACTACGGGTAATTCTACCATTTACTACGTCAGTTATGTAGTGTATCAAAACTACATAACCGTAGTTTGGTAGAGTGGAGCTCTACTTTTGAAGAAAACTACCACGCTCGCCCCGACTAGCCCTTCCATTCATTTATTTCGTAGCAACCTTGTTTGTCTGTACTACTAATCAATTGCATGGTGCTCACCATATGCATACAGTTAGGAAATACCTAATATATTTTAAGCGCATTTATGGAAATTAATTTCTAATTTGGTGCAAAATAATGTCAGTGTGGCCAGTAGAACGGATGCTACAGCTACACTGAAGTGCCAGAAGTCACGAGATGGCGACGTGCCCATATTCAGATGGCCGTAGTGTCGTGTATGCACGGTATGAAAGGGCAGTGCATTGGCAGAGGGCGAAGTTGTCATTAGTACTCAGGTGATCCATGTGAAAAAGTTTCCGACGTGGTTATGGCCCCACAAGGGGAGTTAAGACTTTGAATGCGGAATATTAGTTGGAGTTAGATGCTTTCCACTTCGGAAATCGTTATGGAATTCAGTAGTCCGCGATCCAAAGTGTCAAAACTGTGCCGAGAATACCAGATTTCAGGCATTTCCTCTCAAAATGGACAGCCCAGTGGACGACGACCTTCGATTAACGACCGAGAGCAGCATCGTTTGCTTATAGTCTTCAGTGCTAATAGGCAAGCAACATTGCGTGAAATAACCGCAGAAAAAAGGTGCGACGTACGACGAAGTATCCGTTACGATAGTGTGGCGAAATTTGGCAGCATGACCAATGAGAGTGCCTTCGCTAACACCGCGACATTGCCTGTAGCTCCTCTCTTGGACTCGTGATAATATCGGTTGGACTCTAGACGACTGGAATACCGTGGCCTGGTCAGACGAATGGCGATTTCAGTTGGTAAGAGGTGATGGTAGTGTTCGTGTGTGGCGCAGCTTCCACGAAGCCAAGGACCCAAGTTGTAAAGAAGACACTGTGCAAGCTGGTGGTGGCTCCATAGCAGTGTGGGCTGAGTCTAATGGAATGGACTGGACGCTCAGATATGTTGGGCTACTTAGAGACCATCTGCAGCCATTCATGGACTTCATCCTCTCAAGCAACGATGGAGCTTTTATGGATGACAATGCGTAGTGTCACCGAGCCGCAATTATTCGCTATTGGTTTGAAGAAAATTCTGGACAATTCGAGCGAATGTTTTGACCTGCCAGATTGTCCGACACGAGTCCCATCGAACATTTATGGGACAAAATCGAGAGATCAGTTGGTGCACAAAATCCTGTGCCAGCAACACTTTCGCAGTTACGGACGGCTATAGGGGCAGCTTGGCTCATCATTTCTGCAGGGGGCTTCCAACGACTTGTTGAGTCCACGCCACTTCCGAGTTTCTGGATTACGCCAGGCAAAAGGGAGTCTGACACAATACTGGGAGGTATCCAATGGCTTTTGTCACCTCGGTGTAATGTGTAACAGAGTTAGCGAAGGAGAAAGTGGAAATGAGTAGCGATTGTTTTCGCCGCCCGGTGATGAAAACGGAACAGGCTGCGTCCAGCCAGTCGCGACAGACGTAGCAGACTTGCTTTGCCTCGTGGTCCTTCGTGCTGGTGGCATGCGAAGCAGGAGCAGCAGCAGCTGTGGGAAGGGGCGGGAAGAGGGCGCGGTGAGGAGTGCTTTGTACACAGGCCGCACGCCTCCTCCGCTAATGGGACCAGCGCAGCGCAGCACAGCCCCTCTGGCAGGATTACCGACGCGATCGGCCGCCAATTACAGCCGGACGGGCAGCGCCGAGTGCCACGTCACAGCGTCCGAGGGGACGGCTCGCAGGCCCAGTCGCTGCTGCTGCCACCGACACACTCGATTAACGTTACAAACTTTTACTGCTGCGTTTACAGCACGTAAGTATTAGAGGGAATCGTGCCACTCCGTGATACATTCAGGATGTAAAGTGGAAAGAGAAGTATTGCCAGTACAAGATACCGCCACAGCCCAACATAACAGTCGCGACACTCTGTTCAAATGGCTCTGAGCACTATGGGACTTAACATCTGAGGTCATCAATCCCCTAGACTTAAAACTACTTAAACCTAACTAACGTAAGGACATGACACACATCCATGCCAAAGGCAGGATTCGAAACTGCGACCGTAGCAGCAGCGCGGTTCCGGACGGAAGCGCCTAGAACCGCTCGGTCACAGCGGTCGGCTATTACCAACCGTAACGAAAAAGAATAAAAATGGTCAGCAAAGAAACAAGATAGCTCCAAAAGAAGATACAGTACAACACTTACTGCGGTAGCAGCACGCAGTGCGGACGGCAAGCTTCTGAATGCTATATCTGTTGAGTTCTTGATCTTCGTTTCTTATTTTTGCGAAGCATTGATTCCCGAGCAAAACTATTTAAAAACCCTTCATTCTTTTTTCAAACGGTAAATCACACTCGCTCTAGAGGAATGCAGCAGTTGATGCCGCTCCATCAAAGGTTTCCCGGTCGTTCCCCTCCGATGACTGGGCGTATGCCGGTGTGAAAACGAACAGTCATCGACCCACGGTCTGACTGTTAGCTGAATGCATTATCGATGAATTACGACTGTCGCATAAATCTGACTAGTACACAGATGTTATGAGCAAAACGAAGTAAATCTCTTCATGACCAATAACGGAAACTAGCTCTCTAATTCAATGTCTTTAAAAAAGCAAAGAATTGAAGAAAGTGAACTTCCCCGGAAATCTCTTACACTCAATGTGTAACTGATGCAAATGAAATTTCTCTTGTGCATTTGCTTATTTTCAGCTAGTTAAAAGTTGAAATGCAAAAACCCAGTAACTAAAGTACGCTTGCACAACACTTTTAAAAATAACATTGTTATATTGTATATAGTCTTAAAAGCTACAGTACAATAAATATAATTCGTAAAAAGACGGAAGAAAGAAATTTACCGATTAGCTCCTGCCGGCGTTGGGGATATTATGGCTTATAGATCTCCCGCATCAGTGACAGAAGTCATTCTGCTTAGTTTCGCTGCTGATTATGTTGTCTCTTGATGATATTTTCTGGGGTATCCTGTCTTAGAGCAGAAGTATCGCTACTCCCGTTTTCTTTTTACGTATGATGGAGGCGAGGTAGTCGTCTTTGTTTTCTGGGTGCCATAAAAGAAAGGCGCGTTATATACATTTACAGAATGTCACAAACAGTCTGAAAAATTTGTAAGAGTATTGCAGGGGATGTTGACCTGGTAAATAATTGTTAACAAGAAAGTTCATTACGTTGCGCCACTACCGAGTGATTTTGCATAGAAGTTAGACAATCAGGTCACTGGGCGCGCAAATTCGAGCAGCTTGACAGAGACAGTGTCTCCAAAGTTGTTCTTCATTCGGTCTCCTCAAACCGAGCTTTTTCTCACCTAGTTTAAATTTATCAGCTCCGAAATAGGCACATTTTAAGTGGTAATGAGCATTTGAAGAATTAGTAACTCACTGGCTTCCGCTCAGGTCGATCATGTACAGAACAAATTCTAATCTGAAAACAGTTATAAAATGCAAGGCAATCAGGAATAGTCAAATCATTTTCATAGATTTCAAGAAAGCATACGATTCTGTTGAACGACAACCTTTGTTCGGCATTTTAGAAGAACAGGTTGTTGTTGTGGTTAGTGTTTAACGTCCCGTCGACAACGAGGTCATTAGAGACGGAGAGCAAGCTCGGGTTAGGGAAGGATTGGGAAGGAAATCGGCCGTGCCCTTTCAAAGGAACCATCCCGGCATTTGCCTGAAACGATTTTTAGGGAAATCACGGGAAACCTAAATCAGGATGGCTGGAGACGGGATTGAACCGTCGTCCTCCCGAATGCGAGTCCAGTGTGCTAACCACTGCGCCACCTCGCTCGGTTTAGAAGAAAAGGGACTCTGCGACTAAACAGACAGATATTGGTTGGCACAACGTCGAAAGTTATATTCATGGTTAAAATCTTTGATCCCTTCATGATCAATACTGGAGTACGCCAAGATGATGGATTGTTCCCACTACTGCTCAGTCTAATCCTAGACAAAGCAAAGAGGGAATGGAAAAAGGAACTGAAAATCCAAGGACACTGGAAACCAATATCTCAAATGTAACTTTCGCAAACGACCTGGCCATACCCTCGGCTTACTAAAGCAATAGGTTCCAAACAAATATAAATACTACAAGACAGGAAGTACAGGAAAAGTTGTCCTGTGAATCTGTCCATAAGTCTGACTTATTGCGTAAGAAATTAAACATCCAAGAATTAGACACAAAATACGGTAAGATAAACAGAGTTGCACATTTCAAATATCTAGGTGAATTGCTCGAAAGTACAGGTGGAGAAAAGGTCTCACAGAAGAGTTGACTACAAAAAAATGAAGAGAGCGTGTAGCAAAACACAAGATATATATAATCAGAAATGTATGCCCACTGAAACAAAGATCAGATACTACAACACAATAATAAAGACTGAAATACTGTATGCAAGTGAGACACTAACACTCTATACGAAAAGCGACATACAAAGCTTTCTGATGGAAAAACGCAAAGTCATGGGAATAATTGTTGGCCCAAAGCTGACAGAAGAGGAATATAGATTACTCTGTGGGGAAACTACAGACAAGATGTCAAATCTAGCAGCAGATGTTACAAAAAGAAGGTTAAAGTTCTACTGGCACATTGGCAAACTACCACCAACAAAACTCACCAATAGAATTCTGACATACATACAGGTCAACAATATCATGAACCACACAAGTCAAACTTGACCCAGAAAAAGCACGAATCGATCCAATAAAAATCGCAGACAGAAACGTGTACAGAGACAAGATACACAAGTGGAATGTCAGATCAGCGAATGAAATCCCAAAGAAACCAATGAAAAAGTGACTGCTGACAGAGAGTGCACGGAAAAAAATGAGAGAATCGCGGAAGATCAGAAAGAAAGTTCAAATGGGGGAGAACTCTTTGCACGCTCCTACAGGGTCTCGGCGCAAATAATAGTAATAATAGTAAGTTATAATAGTAGTAGTGGTAAGTAATAATAATAATATATCGAAGCGCTACTACGCCATATTCTGGACAGTAACTTTCTCTCTGAATAAATAAACGAGCTCTTAATATAAATACCTCCTTCCACATTCTGTAATAGTGTTAGTCAACTCTCGCTCATTTTACGGTTTCTGAAAAATATTACGAATGTATAGTTAGCATTTGTTTCACGATGTCGCCATTTCCTTGGAGCAAAGCTAACATAATTTGGAGACGCCGTTTCAAAGTACAAGAAAATGTTAAAATTTGAAAGATAGAGAAGACAAATAAACAGAGATATTATAATCAGAAACTCCCTATCGAGTAATGCTCAATTTTCGACAACCAGTAATGGATTGTAAAAAAAATGGTGAACGCTGTTGATAGGTCATAGACGATTATGTGCTGTTTTGGAAGGCAGCTGCAAAAACGTCAACACTGCAGACAACTGTTCGTTTTGAAATTTCGGGAGATCTTTCAAGACCATGCGCGATCTGAAATATTACTTAGCTCAAAGTATTCAGTTTTGGATCGTTTTCTGCCAGTAAAATTTTAACCATAAATGTTTAGATTTAGGACCTGAAACAGCGACTACGCTAATCCAGTCACCACGCTTCTTGATGGATGATAGAGTTGTTTGTAGGGTCGGGGGGAAATGGGGGGGGGGGGGAGGGAGGGAGACCTGGGGTATGGAGTATTTCTAATATTTTGGAAGACAAGTGACCACTTGTAAATAGCCATAAAAAATTCCAGTTCCGTACCTGTTAAAAAACTGCTTAGTACAGACTTTTAAATCATTTCCTTCAAAGCAAAACACATGACTGTACTGCATTTTTTACTTTACTTTCGGGTGGGGAAGGGGGGCGGGGAGGCGGTCCCGACTTGTCCCTGGGTATGGGCGCCCTTGGCTGAGATCCTATATGGCACTGAGTATGGGCCTGCTCTGAACTCAGTGATACCATATTCGCAGTTCCCCTTTTCGATGAACTGCAATCTCCACAGATCACAGTCCTGTCACTGCGGCGCTTAATTTCTAAAGTATTAAGCGCCAGAACGCACATCTTCGAGCATTTGAAAACTTGTGATAAAACTTACAGTGAGAGAGCAGTTTTTACAAAATACTGTTCTTAAATTCAGATTTTAAAAAGATATTTCATGTAATCAAAACGAAAAATCCTCAAGATTTGATATAAACAACATGTGCTACCTTCTGTTCCCACAGCAGTATCACTTTACTCCCTAGTTCTGCTTCACACATATCACTATAAGTCAGTTGTCTTCGTGACTACGAAGTCATGTTTGCAACTGCTACTAGCGGCAACGTTCAAACAGTTTCATTGTAGTTGCTCGGTGAACGTGCGTGCAGCATTAGCATTTTGGGATGAATGATGATGAAAACATTCTTGACCCATCAGAGTCATGTACATTGCTGACTTCGCTAGAGTTAGGAAAAACGAAACATGATGTGGCACGAGGCGCTGAGTTAGTCACTGAGTTGTGTTACAACTGCTCTGATTTAATTTCGTATTTTTTACTACAAGCAAGCAAAGCATTAGAACACGAATGTCCGTACAATACGTCTTCACAGCACCTCACCCTGCACCCCTGCCCACGACATCACAATGATCACCCCATTGTCAGGTCAATGGTGCCACCACAGCGGCAAATTATAGTTACAATGCGATTTTATACACTTGTACTACTTTAAATCTCCGGTGCCGACTCGAGCTCGGAAAAAAAGCATCCTTGGAAATTGCCAGAACGCCGTTCCGACGTGTTTCGGCTGAAATTAAACCTGTGTGGTTGTAGAATCTCAACACATGCTCGATGACCTTTCCTTCTTAATTACGACTTTCTCACACACAAACAAAACACAGTAGCGAGTGAAGAATGATAACTCCGCTACGTATTCTTATATACGAAGGTTAGTTGGCGTGACTCCTACTTTTTCTGTGCTGTTGCGGCGAAATGTTAATTTGCATATTCAAGCACTTAGTAACTTTATGTCAATTTGCAGTTTTAATTGCCAGCAGTGTGCAGTTAAACAAACTTTCAGTCTGTTCAGGTTCACGACACGTGTGGCCATTTTATAATGTCACCATGTTCGGCAAAAACAACAACACAGTATCTCTGGAATTCCAACTGGGCTACGAACTGTTCCTTTCAGTGGGGGATAAGCAAACGTGTTCACTGATTCTTTTATGAGGGAGGGGTTGGGAATGGGAGGGGAAGCAAACCTATTCACTGTTGTAGTTGATATGAATTAGGTGAACATCTTCCAGCAAAACAGTTAAGCAAATACGTATATCGGTGTTTGGCAGTTAGTGATATATTATACCACAAAGACAAATAATTTATAATATTAAAGGTCATTTGCGGACAGTAGTCCAAATTTACTGTAGACCGCAATAAGAGTTGGCTATTGAATAACCACTTATAACAACAACAGCAATAATAGTAGTAGTAATAATATTTTTTTTCTAAAATTCCAAAACTTGTCAGATGGCGCCAGGACTGGAGCTCACCACTGCTCCAATTCTCTGTGAATTACCACTGACAGCCATCGTGCAAGTCACTCGCTTATTCGATGCTATGCTGACCAGAGAAAAATCTTCAGATTTGGAAGAAAGCCGTCGTTGTTGCAATGCCCAAATAGGGAAAGAATCGTGCAGAACCAACGAGGTATCGGCCTACCAGCCTTCTCTCAACATTTGACAGAGCACTATTGCTCCGACTAACAGCACACCTCACTACTGAGGCAGTGTTGCCAGATGAACAATTTGGGTTTCGTGCAGGCCGCCACAGCCATCTCCAACTCTTACGGGTGGTCAAGTACGTCATCTAGGCTTACGACAATAGGGAGAGCTTTCCACATGTGGGTTGTCGTGCCACTTGGCGCACCTACTTGCTGTTTATCTGGAGGGCTGGACCTTCGTCTTGCGAGTTGGAGACGCCACCTCTACGATTCGCCGTGTCCTTGTTGAAGTCCCGCAGGACTCAGTGTTGGGCCCTGTCCTGTACTGTGTTTCCAAAAATAGTGGCTCTGAGCACTATGGGACTTAACAGCTGACGTCATCAGCCCCTAGAACTTAGAACTACTTAAACCTAACCAACCTAAGGACATCACACACATCCATGCCCGAGGCAGGATTCGAACCTGCACCGTAGCGGTCGCGTGGGTCCAGACTGAAGCGACTAGAACCGCTGGGCTACAGCGGCCAGCGTACTGTGTTTACAGTTAAAAAATATCTGCACGCTGACATCACTGCCCTAATCTATCGTCACCAAAGTACGGCGACGGTTCATCGCCGTCTCCAGGCTTCCAGCCGTAACGTCGAGCAATGAGCTTTCAACTGAATCCTTCAGTTTAATACTGCTAAGAAACCGGCACAACTACTTAAGAGATTACGACGCGTGGAGTGGAAACCATCACGTTATGTGACGCCCCCATTCCTTGTAAGACACCTTCGACCGGCAGCTGACCTGGAAGCATCTTGTCGATGACACCTCGAAGAATGTGTCAGCTGCGCTACGAACTCTTTGTCCCCTGCTGAATGAGCAGTCCACATTGACGTGCAGTGTGGCCTTTGAATATACAGAGCATCTGTCCGGACTATCATAGGCTGTGCTTACCCAGTGTGGCGAACAGCCGCTAAAACACGTATATGGAATTACAGCGCCTCTGGAATAAGGCGCTTCGGCGGATTTTGAATGTACCGCATAATTTTCCAGCTTGTTACCTTCACGATGCAGCGACGGAACTAAATGTACCCGCACGATTTGCAGGAACACACAGTGAAGCTGTATCAGAAGACACATTCATCACCAAACGCCCTCGTAAGAATATTAAGGCGGCGTAATGAAGCAACTGACCGCTTTAAGCGGCCCGTGGCCCTACTTGACAGGCAGCATACCAATATGAGTTTAGTATTACTATTAATATCTCTTTAAGGCAACTGCAAAGAAAATCAGTATTCCTAGAAGTCAATACTACTTACAATCGTAGAACTGATACGGCAGGCAATACCTTCGGGAAATATACTGCAGTCAATCGACCAATAGGAGCAAGCTATTCAGAAGAAACCTTCGAGCAGCCCAAACTCTTACATACACTTGCTATACATAGTTTTCTTTTCCACCGTTCGGGAAAGAAATTTTTTCATGACATCCATAAAATCCATTTTCCCATGTCTGTCTGTATAAACATGGACTGGGAATGTATAAATGAGTCTCGACTTTGTCATTGCCGATTTGAGACAAGTTTGCAGTCATCGCAAGGTGCTGAGTGACCACACAGGATGCTGACGATGAAAAAACCGTCATAATCAGAATGATCAGACGAAAACTTTGTCATACAGTTCTTTAACCCTGCCACGTTCAGCATCGTCTTCAGATAGTGAATAAATAACATTGTAGTACACCATTCTTAATGGTTCACAGCATTTAGACCTGTGCATGAAGCCTGTCCAAGTTAAAGTCTGCTGTATTTACTCCAAGTAACTCATCTGACCGTCGTATAGTCGAAAAATTGGCGTGGGAGGAGGTAACAAGTATCTTTTCAAGATGATATAGTCGCTTCAGATTCTCTTGCTTGAACCTTCGATCAGACTAATTCACATGAGATTAAGAATTTAAAGCACACCTTTCTTAAAATTCGTTCAGGAGACAATTCTTCAGGAACAGGTGATGTTTCCATGGGTTTCATTCTCGCTGGTATTTTTGTTAGCTGTGAGATATCTGGATGTTTGAAATACGGGCTATTGGAATAATCTTCGACTTTCTCTAATACTATATAAAACACTTCCAGAGTCATAAGATTCGCAAGAGCTGCTTCTGGAACGTCTAAAGAAATTTTCACTTCCTTTGCAACAAAATTTGAACAAAAATTCGGCTTAGTTCACAGGGGTGGTCACCCTCTTAGCTACGATGTGTTGGAACAGTCCAAGGCAGTGTAGAACAGAAAGGAAACGTAGTCCATCATAAAATTACATACTGTCAGAGCTAGGCGGTAGAGGAAATCCCACATATCATTCTGAGAGTGTATCCATTGGAGCAATATTATACAAAGGACTAACATTCCTAAAGCGAATCGTCTGACTACAATGCAGCCCCTAAAGTTTAGCAGTTGGGACGAGAAACCACTTTTCAGGGAGGACTTGATGGTGTTCAAAGAGCTTGTATGCCATACTAAGCTTTGTTTTTGCATAGGTGGAGTAACGATGCTTAATCAAATTCAGTCGCGTAGACAGTGATTTTGGTTGGTACTGATAAAAAACATTTTGTTGTGACAACCTGCAAAGACTTAGACGACGATAAATAATAAACAAAGCTTACCCCATGGAATATGCCACTCCTCCAACATATGTCGTTAAGTGGGACGATGTGGCTTATGTAGCTGTTTACTGCCTCAATGTTGTTTGTATCTCCCCCTCCTCCCCCCCTCCCATCCCAGACAGTGGAGCGGGACGGGTACTGTGCCATCCTTTCCCCTAGGTCGATAAGTCGTAGAATTCCAACACTGCGATGTTAAAAGGACCACAGACTTCATTAAATTTTACTATTCCATTAGTTTCCTGCTGCGAACGTAACTAAGAAAGAAAACTAAGGAAATAATAAAAACATATAGTTTAAGTTCTCATTGAAATACCAACACAGAAATTTCCTCTCTGAGACGGAATGAAAATATAACTCCTGAAATCGTTATAGGAACAGAAAGCTGGGTAAAGCTGGAGATAAATTCTGCCGAAATTTTTACAGAGGCGCAAACCGTGTTCAGAAAGGCTGGATTAAATAAAGTAGGTGGTGGTGTGTTTGTGTGTGTGTCTGTTGGTAGTCGTTTATCTTGTTGTGAAGTTGAAATAGATAGTTCCTGCGAATTACTATGGGTAGAGGTTATACTCAACAGCCGTAGCAAAATAATAATTGGCTCCGTCTACCAACCCCCCGACTCAGATGATATAATAGCTGAATGCTTCAAATTACAAATAAGACTTCAATCTGCCCTCGATTTGTCGGCGAAAATACATACTCAAAGCCGGTGGTAGACAGAAAACATCTTCCTAACTTGTACTAAATGCTTTCTCTGAGAATTACTTTGAACAATTAGTTCATGAGCCCACACGAATTGTAAATGGCTGCGAAAACACACTTGAACTCTTAGCCACAAATAATCCTGATCTAATAGAGAGCGTCATGACGGATATAGGGATTAGTGAACACAAGGTCATTATTTCGAGGCTCAAAACCATATCAACCAAAACCACTAAAAATAAACGCAAAATATATCTATTTAAAACAGCAGATAAAAATTCGCTTGATGCCTTCCTAAGAGAGAGTCTCCATTCCTTCCAAGCTAATTATGTAAGGATAGACCAGATACGGCTCAAATTCAAAGATACAGTATCGTCAGCAATAGATAGATTCATACCGCATAAGTTAATAAAAGACGAGACTGATTCAACAAGGTACACAAAACACATCAGAATACAGTTGCAGAAGCAACGAAAAAAGCATGCCAAATTCAGAAGAACGAAAAACCCCAAGACTGGCTAAGTTTCACGGAAGCTCGAAATTTAGTGCGGACGTCAATGCGAGATGCTTTTAATAGTTTCCACAATGAAATATTGTCTAAAATATGGTATAAAACCCAAAGAGATTCTGTTCGTACGTAAAGTACACCAGTGGCAAAAAACAGTCAGTAAAGCGATAGCGATGGAAATGTTACCGATGATAGTGCCGCTAAAGTGGAGTTACTAAATACGGTTTTCGGTAATTTCTTCACGAAAGAAGACACAGTAAATATTCCAGAATTCGAAACCAGAACAGCTGTTAGAATGAGGTACATAAAAGTAGTTATCTTAGGTGTTGCGAAACAACTCAAATCACTTAAGAAAGGCAAGTCTTCCGGTCAAGATGGTGTACCAATCAGGTTCCTCTCAGAGTATGCAGACACAATAGCGCCTTTCTTAGCAATCATATACAACCACTCACTTGACGAAAGGTCTGTTCATAAAGACTGGAAAGTAGCACAGGCCACACCAATATTCAAGAAAGGAAATTGGAGTAACCCATTGAATTACAGAACCATGTCACTGACCTCAATTTGCAGTAGGATTTTGGAACATATAGTGTACTCGAACATTATGAATCACCTTGAAGGAAATGACTTATTGTTACATAACCAACACGGATTCAGAAAATATCGTTCTCGTGCAACACAGCAGGTTCTTCATTCCCACGAAGTAATGAGTGCTGTCGACAAGGGACATCAGATCGATTCCATATTCCTAGATTTCCAGAAGGCTTTTGATACCGTTCCTCACAAGCGACTATTAATCAAATTGCGTGCATATTGAGTATCGTCTCAATTGTGTACTGGATTCGTGATTTCCTCGCAGAGAGGTCACAGTTCGTAGCAATAGACGGTAAATCATCATGAAGAACACAAGAGATATCTGCCGTTCCGCAAGGTAGTGTCATAGGCCTTCTGCTGTTCCTGATTTACATAAATGACCTAGGTGATATTCTGAGCAGCTCCCTTAGATTGTTTGCAGGTGACACTGTAATTTACCGTCTAGTAAAATCATCAGACGATCAATTCCAATTACAAAATGATCTAGAGAGAATTTCTGTGTGGTGCGAAAAGTGGCAATTAGCACCAAACCAAGAAAAGTGGGAGGTCATCCACATGGGTACTAAAAGAAATCAGATACATTTTGCGTACACGATAAATAGCAGAAATCTAAGGGCTGTCAATTCGACTAAATACTTAGGAATTACAATTACGAGCAACTTAAATTGGAAAGACCACACAGATAATATTGTGGGGAAGGCGAAACAAAGACTGCGCTTTGTTGGCAGAACACTTAGAATGTTCGACAAACCCACTAAAGAGAGAGTCTACATTACACTTGTCCGTCCTCTGCTGGAATATTCTTGAGCGGTATGGGATCCTTACCAGGTAGGATTGAGGGACATCGAAAAAGTGCAAAGAAGGCTCAAAATGGTTCAAGTGGCTCTGAGCACTATGGGACTCAGCTTCTGAGGTCATTAGTCCCCTAGAACTTAGAACTACTTAAACCTAACTAACCTAAGGACATCACACACATCCATGCAGCACCTAGACCCGCACGGTGCAAAGAACGGCAGATCGTTTCGTGTTATCGCGCAATAGGGGCGAGAGTGTCACTGACATGATACGCGAGTTGGGGTGGCAGTCACTGAAACAAAGGCGGTTTTCTTTGCGGCGAGATCTATTTAAGAAATTTCAATCACCTACTTTCTCTTCCGAATGCGTAAATATTTTGTTGACACCCACCTACATAAGGACAAATGATCATCATAATAAAATAAGAGAAATCCGAGCTCTAACGGAAAGATTTTGGTCTTCCTTTTTCCCACGCGCCATTCGAGAGTGGAATGGTAGAGAAGTAGTATGAAAATGGTTCGATGAACCCTCTGCCAGGCACTTAAGTGCTAATTTCAGAGTAACCATGTAGATGTAGATGTAGAAATATTATTTTCTTTCATCAGTCTACATATTTGCTTTGACCGAACGTCTGCTGCTGACGATCTCTTAACAATTCTTTTCATTCACTTATTCGTAAATTACGTAACTATTTGTGAAGGAAGTTTACACTGGAAGAAAACTCGCCAGTGAAGCCAGTGAAATGCGATGCGAAACGAATAAAGCAGTTATTGAACACCAAGATATTTTCCAGCTATGTAGGGCAAGTAACATTTAACACTGAAGATAAGAAGTTTCGAGCGGAGTATGTTTTCAATGTAGCCTCGTTACATCACTACGAACCTTTTAAAATATTTTATCGTCGGAACATGGAAGCCAAAAATATATTCTCAAAGAATATTTTAATGTGGAGCTTTCTGAAGGGTTAATTCTTTGCTCAGCCAATTGAGAGTCAAACCGTCAGCTTTTAAGTATGTGGGAATTCTCCAGTTACTCTATCACGATATTTTACTTTCGGATCTCGAGTAGTTTTAACAGTGAATTCGCTCCAGCTGACGATTTGATAATTTGTGCTAGATTAAGAAACCACTTCTCTAGGTTCGTTTGCCTTCCATACGCCGCGCGGGATTATCCGAGCGGTCTGAGGCGCTGCAGTCATGGACTGTGCGGATGGTCCTGGCGGAGGTTCGAGTCCTCCCTCGGGCATGGGTGTGTGTGTTTGTCCTTAGGATAATTTAGGTTAACTAGTGTGTAAGCTTAGGGACTGATAACCTTAGCAGTTAAGTCCCATAAGATTTCACACACATTTGAACATTTTTTTGCCTTCTATAAGACTTTTACAGATAAAACATTTCAGAGAAATATACAGATCTGAGCACCATACAGTTTGTCTGTTCTAGCTACGACAGCCTTAAAAAGTCATAAGCGCTTCAACACAACAAAACAAGCTTTCTGATAAGTGATATACCCGAAATCAACAAAAAGTTCCTGCACAGATTATTATATAACTTTATCGTGATACTGCAATGTAAAGCTATTTGGACTATCAGTCCGGCGATATACACCGTGTTCAGAAACAGAGATATGTAAACAGGGAAAATACGGCGCTGTGGTCGGCAACGCCTATATAGGACAACAAGTGTCTGGCGCAGTTGTTAGATCTGTTACTGCTGCTACAAAGGCTGGTTATCAAGGTTTAAGTGAGTTTGAACGTGGTGCTATAGCCAGCACACGATCGATGGGGCACAGCATATCCGAGGTAGCGATGAAGTGGGGATTTTCTCGCACGACCATTTCGCGACTGTAACGTGAATGTCAGGAATCCGGTATAACTCAAATCCCCGACATCGCTTCGGCCAGAAAAAGATCCTCCCAGAACGGGACCAGCGACAATTGAACAGAATCGTTCAACGTTACAGAATTGCAACCCTTTCGCAAATTGCTGCAGACTTCAGTGCTGGGCCATCAACAACAAGTGTCAGCGCGCCAACCATTCAACGAAACATCAACGATGAGGGCTTTTGGAGCCGAAGGCCCACTCGTGTACCCTTGATGACTGCACGACACAAAGCTTTACGCTTCGCCTGGTCCAGCCAGCACCGACATTGGACTGTTGACGACGGGTTTCAAATCGTATCGAGCGGATGGACGTGTACGGGCGTGGAGACAATCTCTTAAATCCATAGACCCTTCATGTCAGTCGGGGACTGTTCATGCTGGTGGCGTGTGGGGCTTGTGCAGTTGGAGTGATACGGGACTTCTGATAAGTCTAGATACTACTCTGAGAGGTGACACGTACGTAACCAACCTGTCTGATCACCGGCATTCATTCGTGTCCATTCTGCATTCCTACGAACTTGAGCAATTCCAGCAGGCCAATGCGATATCCCATACGTCCAGAATTGCTACAGAGTAGCTCCAGGAACACTCTTCTGAGTTTAAACACCTCCGCCAAACTCCCCAAAGATGCACATTAATGATTCTATCTGGGATGCCTTGGAACGTGCTGTTCAGAAGAGATCACTGCCCTCTCGTAATCTTACGGTTTTAAGGACAGCCCTGCAGGATTCATGATCTTAATTCCCTCCAGGACTACTTCAGACATTCATCGAGTCCATCGCAAGTGTTGCGTCACTTCTGTGTGCTTGCCGTGGCTCTACACGATATTATGCAGGCGTATCAGTTTCTGTGGCTCTACAGCGTAAAATTTCCCAGTTTCTAAGTTGAAATTTTAATTAAATAACCGTCTCATACGATGAACGAATGCCCTAGGTTTTCGTCAGCATACAGTTTTTTCTCAATTAGTACGAAAACATCGAACAATAGCGATGAAACGGCGCTGTCCCTGTAGGCTTCTGCTTGCTAATGACCATACTTAGGTGCCCATAATTCTTCACTTTAAAATCTTAGCAAACGTTGAGACTTTGTGCGCCATCTCATTTCTACAGCTATCGAATAAAACGTTGTATATGGGAAAAAGAACACTGTTGCATCAATATTTGTAAATAATGAAGTTCTGAATCTTTCTAGCAGATAAAAATTGTGTGGCAAACCGAAACTCGAACACGATGTCTTAGCCTTTCGCGAGATAATGTGCAACCGAGCTACCTGAGCATCACCCACTACCTGACCTCACAGCTTTCCTTCTACCAGTTCGTCATCTCCTACCTTCCAAACTTCACAGAAGTTCTCTTGCATACCTTTCAAGACTAGCATTCTTGGAAGAAAGAATATTGCCGAGACGTGGCTTAGCCACAGTCTAGGGGGGTAGTTCGAAAGGTAGGAGATTGAGTACTATCGGAAACAAGGCTGTGAAGAAGGATGGTGTGTCGTGATTGGATAGCTCAGTTGGCAGAGCACTTGTCCATGAAAAGCAAAGGTCCCAGAATCGATTTCCGGCGCGGCACACAGTTTTAGCGTGCTAGTAAGTTTTAGATCAGCGCACACTCCGCTGCAGAGTGAAAATTCATTCTGGGAATAATATTCTAATAATGGACTTAATGAAATGATTGGGTACTTTATTTGCCAAAATCCTTACCTCTAACAGATGACGAAATAGCAGTTACGTTCTCATCACAGGGGCGCCCTGCGTATTAAATTGGTGACAATGCAAGTTGTTGAATATTGGTGCCTCCCTTTAGGAGGAAGGAAAAACAACAATTGAACATCCTGCGGTGACCTGGCATCCGGTAAAACAGGTGTAAAAGGACGACGAAGTAATTAAGAAGAAAAAAAATATTCTTTTCCCTTTAGCCTCCTGATGTGAATGGGTCCGCTAAATGTCTAAATATAACTCGGCGTTACAACATTTTGTACCTCGTCCAATCTGTGATGGATGGGGCAGGTCTGTAAACATCTGCAGATGCGTCATCCCTGCGGTTGAGGCTATAACGAAAGTGGGGCAGAATGTTACGCAGTCCTAAGATCCTCCTCACCACCTCTTGTACGTGCGGTATATAAAATGTCTTCAGTGGCAGATTAAATAAAGAAATGGAACCAGAATTTGTGACTATTTTTATAGTTTTGATATATTTTAAGGTTCTTACTTTCCGAGAAATCTAGTAGGGAACAGATGGTAGCTATATTTGGGAATGTAGGTTTTCTTGGTGGGTTTCACTGTTGAGGTCTTCTTATCTTTTAAGCTCAATGTCAGCATCGCTCTTAAGGCACCTTTCAACAATACTTCTACTCCTCATTCTTGCTAGAAAGTGAGTATGAAACGCGTCTGAGTGCGATATCAAAATCGGGCAGATACCGGGCCCAAAACCGAAAAGATTTATTTTGTCCGAACTGTATATTACTATCTCAGTAAGATGACAGTATTTGAAAATTTAACTGTTCAATAGCTATGACAGTGCGTGAAATACCAAGTGTAACCGATATAATGCAGATATTTCTATTGGTGACTGAAGTTGGTGTACTGAACAACATTAAATAAGTATTTAATTAATTTTCATACAAATAATTATAGCTATTAGGAGAAGTACGTTTTAGGTTGTGTAGTACTTCCAAGTACACGTGGCAAGAGCAAGCTGTTAATACTTGTTTTCCATTTGTCAGCAGGTCAGGCGTTAAGGTGCAGACACGTGGACACAAAACGGTTAGTCTATACCGAAAGGAGTAGTTCACTTAGCGCTACAGTCAAGGCCATGCAGAACACACCAGGTCGTAAAGTTCTTTTGTTTGTTTTGGTCAGAATAGCTCAGTGTCGGTTAGACCGTCAGTAACAAGCCGCTCGAGTTGCTGCTGCTAATAAGGCGAGTACACCTTTCGGTTATCACATATTTTTACGAGCTTCAAACAGGAGCGACTTATTTTCAGTTATCTGTCTAGTTACTACTTTATTTTTGTAATTTCTCACGTGTTTGAGTGCTTACTAGACACAATCTTGTATTTTAAAAACAGTGTAGCGTACTGTACCGCCGTTGCTACCGACTCTTGCATTGACCAATGCATCGTACAGGCTTTTGTTTCATTCAGTAAGTATAGCTCAGTGTCGGTTAGACCGTCAGTGAGAGAGCACCTCGTGTTCCTGCTGCTAATAAGGCGAGTACACCGTTCGTTTGCTACATATTTTTACGAGCTTCAAACAGGAGCGACTTCAGTAATAGATAGGAACTGTGATTGCTGTGTACAGATGCTAGGTGAGTTGGTGACCCTTCACTAATAGCTCCAGGTGGTGTTGGCTTCTGTCACACAGTTTGATGCTGCTGCCAAGGGGAATCACTGTGGGGGATCGGACGCGGGGATTCGAGTGACGTCGAACACATCTCACGTATCCCCCGATCGGTCCACTGCTGTGGCCGCCCCGGGTACTGCCTTCACTGAGGTTGACCCCTCACTCATGATAGAGTGGGAGATCATTCCAAAGTCTGGCAGGCATCAAGAGACTCTCTGAGGGGCCGATTGTAGAGCCTTCCCAGTGCGTTTGACGAACAGGTTTCGGGCGGTATCTGTGGCTGACGAAGTCTCTAAGACGGATGCAGTCGTCCACCCTGTTCCAGAGGAAGCTTCTCGGCCCTCGAGGTCTGAGCATTCACAGAGGGTGGGTTTGCTGGTAGCTGGGAGCTCCAGCGTTAGCCACGTAATGGGGCCCCTTAGGAGCATGGCTGCCAAGGAGGGGAAGGAAGCCAGTGTGCACACCGGGGGGAAGTCATTCCTGATGTGGAAAGGGTGCTACCGGATGCCATGAACAGTACAGGTTGCAGCGAATTGCAGGTGGTTGCTCATGTCGATACCAATGACGTGTGTCGCTTTGGATCGGAGGAGATTCTCTTTGGTTTCGGGCGGCTAGCGGAAATGATGAAGACTGCCAGTCTTGCTTGCGAAGTTAAGGTGGCGCTCACCATCTGCAGCATCGTCGACTGAACCGAATGTGGTCCTATGGTGCAGAGCCGAGTGGAGGGTCTCAATCAGAGGCTCAGGCGGTTCTGTGACCGTGTAGGCTGCAGATTCCTTGAATTGCGCCATCGGGTGGTGGGTTTCCGGGTTCCGCTTAATAGATCAGGAGTCCACTACACACAGGAAGCGGCTACACGGGTAGCGGGGGCTGTGTGGAAGTTAGTGGGCGGTTCTTTAGGTTAGAATTTCTCAGGAAACCACAGAAAGGGCGTCCGTCTAAAAGAGGGCAGGTAAAACACAGTATAGTAGTTTTAGTAACAATCTGTATTGTAGTTGTAAATTGTCATAGCTGTGTTGGAAAAGAACCAGAGCTCCAAGCCCTAATAGAAAGCACTGAAGCTCAAATAGTTATAGGTACGGAAACCCGCCTAAAGCCGGAAATAAGTTCAGCCGAATTTCTTTTCAAACGACCTAACGGTGTTCAGAAAGGATGGATTAAATACAATTCGTGGTGGAGTATTTATTTCTGTCAGATGGAGTTTACCTTGTAGTGAAATATAAGTAGATAGTCCCTGCAAAACAGTATGGGTAGAGGTTATACTTGACAATCGGACTAAACTATTAATTGCATCGTTTTACCGACCCCCCTACTCAGAAGATATAGTTGCTGAACAGTTCAAAGAAAACTTGACTCTTATTTCAAAACGTCATCCGAAACTGTACTGAATGCTTTCTCAGAAAACTGTTTTGAACAATTAGTTCATGAGCCCACTCGAAGCGTAAATGGTTGCGAAAGCGTACTTGACCTCTTAGCAACAAATAATCCTGGACAAATGAGTATCTTGACGAATACAGGGATTAGCGACCACAAGGCAGTTGCTGCAAGATTAAATACCACCCACAACCATCGAAAAGAAACGCAAAGTACCTCTATTTAAAAAAGCTGATAAAAATGCTCTTAACGCCTTTTTAAGAGACAGTCTCGACTCCTTCCGATCTGATCACGTAAGAGTAAAAAAATGTGAAATTATTTCAAAGAGATAATATCAACGGCAATTGAGAGATATATACCACATAAATTAATAAGTGATGGTACTGATCCCCCATGGTACCCAAAACGGGCCAGACCGCTGTTGCAGAAGCAACGAGAAAAGCATGCTAAATTTAAAATAACTCAAAATCCCTAAGATTGAAAAAGTTTTGCAGAAGTTCGAAATATAGCGTGTACTTCAATGCGAGATGCTTTTAATAATTTTCGCAAAGAAACTCTGTCTCGGAATCTGGCAGAAAAGCCAAAGAGATTCTGGTCATACATGAAGCACATCAGTGGCAAGACGTAATCAATACCTTCACTGCGCGATAACAACTGTGAAGTTACTGATGACAGTGCCACTAAAGCAGAGTTATTAAACACGGTTTTCCGAAACACCTTCACCAAAGAAGACGAATTAAATATACGTGAATTCCAATTAAGAACAACTACCAAGACGAGAAACATAGAAGTAGATATCCTCGGTGTAGCAAAGCAGCTTAAATCACTTAATAAAGGCGAGGCCTCCGGTCCAGATTGTATACCAGTCAGGTTCCTTTCAGAGTATGCTGATACAATAACTCCATATTTAGCACTTATATACAACCGTTCGCTCACAGGAAGATCCGTATCTAAAGACTGAAAAATTGCTCAAGTCACACCAATACCCAAAAAGGGAGTATTCCGCTGAATTACATGCCCATATCACTAACGTCGAACTGCAGTAGCGTTTTGGAACACATACTGCGTTCGAACATTATGAATTACCTCGAAGAAAACGATTAATTGACACATAATCACCATGGATTCAAAAAACACAACTAGCTCTTTATACTCATGAACATAACTAGCTCTTTATACTCATGAAGTAATGAATGCTGTCGACAGGGGATGTTTAATTGGTTCCATATTTTTAGATTTCCAGAAGACTTTCGACACCGTTCCTCTCAAGCGTCTTCTAACCAAACTGCATGCCTATGGAATATCGCCTCAATTGAGTGACTGGATTCGTGATTTCCTGTCAGAAACGTCACAGTTCGTAGTAGTACACAGAAAGTCATCCAGTAAAACAGAAGTAATAGCCGGCATTCCCCAAGGAAGTGTTATATGCCCTCTATTGTTCCTGATCTATATTAACGGCGTATGAGATAATCTGAGTTGCTCTCTTAGATTATTTGCAGATGGTACTGTCATTTACCGTCTTGTAAAGTCACCAGATGATCAAAACGAATTGCAAAACGGTTTAGGTAAGATATATGTATGGTGCGAAGAGTGGCAATTGACCATGATCATAGAAAAGTGTGAAATTCTTCACGTGACTACTAAAAGGAATCCACTAAATTTCGATAACGCGTTAAGTCACACAAATCTGGAAGCTGTAAATTCAACAAAATACTTAGGGATTACAATTGCAAATACCCTAAATTGGAACG
Organism: Schistocerca americana; assembly: GCF_021461395.2. Classification (NCBI taxonomy): domain Eukaryota; kingdom Metazoa; phylum Arthropoda; class Insecta; order Orthoptera; family Acrididae; genus Schistocerca; species Schistocerca americana. The sequence continues at coordinate 534,619,415 of NC_060122.1, forward strand.
ATCACATGGATAATGTTGTGGGTAGAGTAAACCAAAGACTGCCATTGAATGGCAGAACGCTTAAAAGGTGCAACCAATCTACTAAAGGGACTGCTTACACCACACTTGTCCGTCCTATTCTGGTGTATTGCTGTGCGGTGTGGGATCCGCATCAGGTGGGACTGACGAATGTCATCGAAAAAGTTCAAAGAAGGGCGGCCTGTTTTGTATTATCGCGAAATAGGGGGGATAGTGTCACAGACATGATACGTGAATTGGAGTGGCAATCAGTAAAACAAAGACGTTTTTCGTTGCGACGGGATCTTCTCATGAAATTTCAATCACCATTTTTCTCCTCCTATTGCGAAAACATTCTGTTGGCACCCATATGCATAAGGAGAAATGATCATCACGAAGAAATAAGAGAAATGAGGGCTCGCACGGAAAAATTTAAGTGCTCGTTTCTCCCGCGCGCCGTTCGAGAGTGGAACGGAGGAGAAGCATTTTGAAGGTGGTTCACTTAACCCTCTGCCAGGCATTTTATTATGAATAGCAGAGTAATCACGTAGATGTTGATGTAGATGAAAGGTATGATGTGTTTGTGGGAAGAGTCTTTGACACAGAGAAAGAGTAGCCAACATACTGATGTGTGCACATATTAAGCTAGAACATATAAAATATCTGCACTTACGTTTGTTACACTCTGTATAATATTACCGCAGGAGTAAATTATTCACTGGCCCAGTCCGTGATGCTATCAAAATGAAGTCTACTTTTTTTTAGACATACATCTACTTTAAATATCTGTATCGGTCTTTCCCAAATTTGAACAGCCCTGCTTCAAATACTTCTTGATTTTGCTGTTATACATGGGAGATGAGTGGTATAAGGTCCCTTGCTGAGCGCAGCCGTGACTTACCTGTTAAACCAGTCGTCGGTGTACCGCGGGTACGGGTAGGGGTCGTTGCTGCTGAAGTCGTAGCTGGCGCGAGCGTTCTGTAACAGAAAAAGGAAAACATCAGTCAAATCTGGACAATTCCTCATTGGAGACTGTCGATTAGTGCTTGAAAAGGAGATCGCATATCTAAACTCTCAAATACATACAATAAAAAATCTTATATTAGGGTGCTAAAATTTCTTGTAACACTCGAAAGATGCGTTCTCTATATTCGGCATATCATTTACGGGCAACACAACAAACTGATACAAGTTACAGAAGCAGAACACTGCGTCGTATTCTATGGGTTTATAACGAGAAATAGTACAAGTCAACGGAGGTTTTTGTACGCGCATCACAATTAGCTTTCAGGTCACTAACATTCGATGGACTGAAATAACTCAAATATGGCAATATAAACATCATTCCACAAAGTACTGACGTTGGGATGGTTCCCATCACAAAAGCACTTCAACATTTTATGATTTTTCTTCTTAATTTTGTTTCAAGCAAAGACAGATTTCAGTATGCAATACAGAGACTTGTAAATTACGGTTTGTGAGCTGGGATGCAGTTAAGAAGCATCAACAGGCCGTTCCCGCAGATGCAACAAGCGCTCATGTAGCCGGGAGTAATGAGGAGTTCTGACCAGGATCGTGAGAAAACAGATTCCTGAGTATTTGTGCAGTGTGCGGCGCTGTTTACGCGCCAGAATAAGACGGTAACTATGTTAGGCAATTGCCACAAACTGCGTGGAAAGAATAACTATACTTACATACGTTCTAAAACAGAAGAACAAACGACGACCACTAAGGATCACAGATTGATGTCCATACCGTATTTGATGGAAAATCAAAATTGTGAGCTTCGGCGGCCGGTTTATGAAAGTGTGACACTGTAGCTCAATTTCACCGCGCAGCTGGAAGGGATTAGTAATCTGGAGACGTGTCGATACCAGGCCAGAAAATCTTTGGGAATTTAATTCCGTTTACTCATTTGTGCAATAACTGTGCCTCGCAGACAGATGGGTGAACAGTACACACTGATGTCAACATTTGAGAGAGGACGTGTAGTTGGGCTCAGAGAAACATACGGATCGCTGGACATCTCAATAGGAGTCATGCCACTTTTCTGCGGTGTTGGCAGGGATGGGTGACTCATGGCCGAACACAGCGTCAAGGCGGAGTCAGTCGACCTAGAGTGGCCACAGAATGAGAGGACGGAGTAATCGTCAGAGAGGCATTCAGAGCCCCTTATTCATCATTATTATCGATCCGAACTGGTGCCTCAGTGACCACAAGAACCATTAATAGATGGCTCACAGAAATGGGACTCACCTCACGCCGCCCTGTACAACTCGTCCGTTTGCAACTGTGTCCGACATATTAGGCATGGTATGGAACTCTCTTCAGTGATGTGACCCGTTTGGAATTGGGCCCTGATGATCAGCATAACCATGTCTGGAGACGCATCGGCCAACTGAACGATACCATCTTGACTGTTGCCCGCCATACTGTCCGACAGCTAGCAGTGATGGTCTGGGGTGCCGTTTCATTTCATAGCACAACTCCTTTGTCATCCGCGGCACGCTTGCAGCACGTCGTTATGTCGACGGTATTCCATGACCCGTTTTGTTGCTCTTCATGGCAAACCATCTTGGGCTTATAGTTCAGCAAGATAATGTCCTCCCGCAAACGGCGAGAGTTGTCTTTGCGCTTGCCAAACCATACCTTTGCCATCAACGTCACCTGATCTCTCCCCGGTTTAAAGCGTTTTGAGCGTTACGGATAGAACCCTACAACCACCTCGGGATTTCGACGACCTAACGCATCAATTGGACAGAATTTGGCACGATATGAGACGGACATCCAACAACCATATCACTCCCGAATGAGGTTTTCACTGTGCAGCGGAGTGTGCACTGATATGAAACTTTCCTGCAGATTAAAACTGTGTGCCGGACCGAGACTCGAACTCAGCGCACACTCCGCTGCAGAGCGAAAATCTCACTATGGAAACATCCCCCAGGCTTTTGGTAAGCCGCGTCTCCGCAATATCCTTTCTTCAAGGACTACTAGTTCTCGCGGACGTTGTGGCCGAGCGGTTCTAGGCGCTTCAGCCCGGAACCGCGCTGCTGCTATGCTCGCAGGTTCGAATCCTGCCTCGGACATGGGTGTGTGTGATGTCCTTAGGTTCATTAGGTATAAGTAGTTCTAAGTCTAGGGGACTGATAACCTCCGATGTTAAGTCCCATAGTGGTCAGAGCCATTTGAACCAGTACTAGTTCTCCAAGTTAGCAAAAGAGCTTCTGTGAAGTCTGGAAGGTAGGAGACGAGGTACTGGCTGAATTAAAGCTGTGAGGACGGGTCGTGAATCGTGCTTGGGTAGCTCAGTCGTTAGCTGCTCTCTGTAAGGGGAAAAAAAAACTGAGTGAACGGATCAACGACGAACCTGAACAGGCGTCATGCATGGGACGTCCACCCTGAACAAATGCAACAAACTATAACGAACAAAATGAGATAAAAAAAGAGAGCACTTGTATGCGAAAGGCAAAGGTCCCGAGTTCGAGTTTCGGTCCGGCACACAGTTTTAATCTGCCAGGAAAGTTTCAGGTGTATCAAGCCAAGCCGAATAACTGCTTATATAAGGGCCAGAGGTGGACCAACGCGTTACTGAGTTGCCCAATATGTGAAGTTCTTCCTCTCAAATAAATAATCCAGTTTTTCTGAAAATGTAATAATTTGTTTGTCTGCACATGTATATCACATCTACCGATTTCCGTCCATTTCGGATTTTTATTTGTTTGCTGGCACGGCGCCAACGGGATAAAAACGAAATGACTCAACCCATTCATAAACGAGATTCGTGCCGTAATTCGTTTCTGCCTTTGAAAGCAGAAAACACAACAACAATCCACAATAAGCTGTTGAAAGAGTACGACACTGATGAGCATTCATATCACAGTGGTTGGATAGAAGGCAATCTCTCTGTGAAGACTCGGGAATGGCAAATGAAGTGGAAGCCCTGAGGCTCGAAGACCAGAAATTTGCAATCCTAGCGACAATGACAAAACTACTAATGTTTCCAATTACTTTGAAATTAATAGTTTACGAAACATTTGCCAATGTTATTTTAAAAGGAACCAAAAGCCTCAAGAATGCTTTCTAAAATGTAGTACTGAAATTTAGCCCAGCAAAATCAGTAGGCGCAAATATGTCGCAGAGGTAAGACTTGGGGTGAAGCTGTTTCACGACCAAATACATAGAGTGCGTTCAGCACTTAGACCCAATTGTTGCAACGTCATGCGTGACTGAACACGACATTTGTCCATAAATTAAACAGTTGTATTACGAATAGTATAGTACGAGGAACAGATATTTGTTCAGTGCTGAAGTTCTGGGGAAAATCCTTTTGCTTGCCTCCAATAAATGGCACTCAAATTGCATCCCGCTATTATTTTTAAAACGACTGCACCAGAACCCATACGTCAAACAATGGCCACCTTGTGGGCCCTTGCAGATGAAGTACTCATTCGATGTAATAAAAGCTGCTGGAGCAACAAAGTTTCCATGACAATTGTCGTCGTCGGATATAGCGGATTGTTGCCGCGGAGATGAGCGGCAATTATGAGCAAACCACTCACCAATTCATTGTCTGAGAAAATATACGGTGAGCAGCGGTGTCTTCCACAGCTATCGTCCTGTTATGGCTTCAAAGTATCGACTGTCCATGCGCGTAAACTGCCGAACTCATGGCACAGGCTATAAGGATTAGAACGCATGAAGTCTCCGGCTATCAGCCGAGTTATTTAGTCATCCGAGAGGTGGGTTCTTAGAAGAGTTAATCAGTATACTCCTAATACGACCTGCTACGTATATTTCGCGAAAAGATCATGAATTGGAAGAATATGAGCTCTCACAGAGGCTTACCAAGAGTCGCTCTTCCCGTAAAAAATGGTTCAAATGGCTCTGAGCACTGTGGGACTTAACATCTGTGGTCATCAGTCCCCTAGAACTTAGAACTACTTAAACCTAACTAACCTAAGGACATCACACACATCCATGCCCGAGGCAGGATTCGAACCTGCGACCGTAGCAGTCGCGCGGTTCCGGACTGAGCGCCTTAACCGCTAGACCACCGCGGCCGGCTTCCCGTAAAAGATTCACGACTGAGTCACTAAAGAGTGAAGTGATACATAAACTATCCTTCCCCCACGTACCATTAGGCGGCTTTCTGAGTATGGATGTTTATATAACTCCATCGTCAGTGGGTAAAGAATAGAGAGAGGCGCTAATTATGACACATGATACAGCGCTACTTGAGTAACCACGAAGTCGTCGTCTTCCAGTATCCCGCAGAAGCTGGTCCGCTGGTTTATCTCTAGAGTCGAATCGATATTACCTCCTGGTACAATGACGTTAGTCACTACAGGTCGAATCTACGACTTACTGGTAAAAACTACCAGAGGGGGAATAACACTTTCGAGAAGGCATGTATTTTAAGATTCGGGGCTGTCATTAAAATGCGTGCTCGTACTCATATGATCAAACTGCGATTAAAAGCAATGTTATTTCAGTTTCTTCATCTGCACATCAGGAATCAGAATTAACTGGTGTATAAGAAATGGTTAGTAACATTCGTCAGTTACCCTAAAAGTTTTGATCCTGGAGTATTTCACAGTAATAATAATGTAATAATAATAACAACAACAATAATAATACTATTTCACAGTTATAGTAATATAAAAATAATAATAATAACAATAATAATAATCACCGTCATCGGCCACTGATGGATAAAGACCCCCTCCTCTTGACTTCTCCATGTTGCTCCTGCATATTTTCTAATGTCATGTGACCACTTGCCGTTAGGTCGGCGTCTCGGTCTTCAATTATGTTCTGGAAATGTACAAAGAATGTCCTTGGTTCACCTACCATCTATTGCCCAGACTACATCTCCGGCCCATCTCCATTTTATTTTCACTTCGGTCATAATGACGTGTTCCTTTTCACTCTGTTCCATGTGATTTCTTCCCTCTCGAACTAATTCTCAACATGGCTCTTTTCCTTATTTAGTGAGAAACTCCCTGATTTTCAAACATTTCCCTTGAAAGGCTATATATCATTACCATGAGTGATACACACTCATAGTATACAGGTGATCATAATTAAACTTTCAAAACGCTGTAGAAATAACACCACTGGTCACGATGACGTCAAATTGCAACGGAATATTATCGGAGAAGGAGAAATACGTATGGCGGAAGAAAAAAAATAGCATGAAAATTGATCAATAGATAGCGCTGTAGGTGTCAGAGCATGTAAAAGAAAACACCTGTCATGCGCAAGGCCCATTGAAGTACACGGCTTTTCCTCTTTTTCGCGTCTGCGACGTTCACCATGACCGTCTCAATGCAGGATCGCACCCTGCTTCTAAGGCTGTGTTACAAGAATGATGACTGTGCACACGTCGCTCTGCAGAAGTTTCGGACACTGTTGGGTTTTTTTGGTGTGCAAGCTGGTAGAGGGAGGAAACGAGTTGACTCAACGTCAGTGGAAGCAGTGGCCACAGAAATGCAGGAGGAGAAAGAGTGGTGGTGTGCAAACGTGTAGTGCACGGAGAATTGTCTGAACGTTGGATATACTCGTGAGCACGGTGTGTAAACTCCTACGAAACATCCTTCTTTGCTATCCATTGACAATTACCCACGCACACGAGTTGCTTCCTGTTGACCTGCCAGCAAGAGAGACAATTGCTTTAGAATTTCGTGCTCTCATGGAAGTGGACAGTGATTGGCCGTGCCGGTCGGAGTGGCCGAGCGGTTCTAAGTGCTACAATCTGGAACCGCGCGACCGCTACGATCGCAGGTTCGAATCCTGCCTCGGGCATGGATGTGTGTGACGTCCTTAGGTTAGTTAGGTTTAAGTAGTTCTAAGTTCTAGGGGACTGATGACCTCAGAAGTTAAGTCCCATAGTGTTCAGAGTCATTTGAGCCATTTTGATTGGCCGAGGAATATTTTGTGGACAGACGAAGCCCACTTCCATCTGATAGGATATGTCAATACACAGAATTGTCGAATATGGGCAACGGAAAATCCACACGCAAATCAACCAGTACCACGTCATCGTGAAAAGGTTACTGCGTGGTGCGGATTTACGGCATCATTTATCACAGGGCCATATTTATTTGAAGAGAAAGGTGTTTCCGGTCCTGTTACCTGTACCGTCACTGGTACGTGCATTGAATGTCTTTTGCGCAACCACGACGTTCCAGCTCTCCAACAGCGTGGATGTGTGGATGGGATCATTTTTATGCAAGATGGCGCACCTCCGCACATTGCAAACCCAGTTAAACAGCTTCTGAAGCGCTATTTCGGAAATGGTAGAATTATCAGCCGCCATTTAACTATAGCCTGGCCATCCCGATCACCTGATCTTAATCCGTGTGACTTCTGGCTGCGGGGCTATCTGAAAGATGATGTCTTCAGTGTTCCGATTGAAAACTTAGCTGCAGTGAAGGCGTACATTGAGCAACACATTCTGAACGTGACCCCGGAAACACTTCAACCAGTTCTGGAATATGCTGTTTCTCGATTTCAGCTTGTTGCAGAAAACAGTGCACAGCATATTGAACATGTTTTCCGATTTGATTCTGATTGCTGCTTTTTATGCGGTTTTTGGCCTCAGGACAGTTAAAAACCGATGTGAGTAATGCTTTTTATGTGGTATTTGGCCTCAGGACACTTAAAAACCGATTTTTCCAATCCAATGTGATATGGTGGTGGATGGGCTCACGTAACTAACAATATCACACTTGTACACCCGTGCACACTGAGTAGTACAACTTACGTAAAGTCAAACGTACGCCTTAGGCATTTTTGTAGGATTCAAATGGCTCTGAGCACTATGCGACTTAACTTCTGAGGTCATCAGTCGCCTAGAACTTAGAACTAATTAAACCTAACTAACCTAAGGACATCACACACATCCATGCCCGAGGCAGGATTCGAACCTGCGACCGCAGCGGTCACGCGGTTCCAGAATGAAGCGCCTTTAACCGCACGGCCACACCGGCCGGCTTGTAGGATTCATTTGTCATTTGTAGTCAACCACTATTAAATTATGATAATTATAGCTCCATCTATAGTTACAATTTGTAACTATTTTTCTTTCCCTCTTCTCCGATAATACTCTGTTGCAATATGACGTCATACTGACCAATGATGTTATTTCTACAGTGGTTTAAAAGTACTTCCCATTTCAGATACACTGCAATATTCTATTTGAAAGCTCTTTTGAGTTTACGAAAATCAGTTCGGATCATTTTTACTCTTTTGTTTATTTCTTTAGATGTACATCCAGCAATTTTCATCTAGGGCCCAAAGCACAAAAACTCAAGAAATGGTTCCTCGCCTTCATTGTTAATGTGGCCAATCTGCCATTCGATATGTTTGTTACGTATTATTTTAGTCTTATCAAATTTGATTTTCAGGCCAACTATCAAACTTACTCAATTAAGTTAGACCATTCGTCGCAGAAGTTTATTTGCACTCAGTAGAATATCACCAAAACGGACGTGGTGCAGATGTTTCTTTACCATACATTCCTTCTTCAGTCCAGGTTGAAGTTCTGAAGAAGTATTATAGAACTGCAAATAGTAGTTTTCAGGATGTGGTATCTCCTTGCCTCGCTCTTTTTCTAATTTTGAAATTCTAACTGGACGAAGTTTAATGGTAGCTGTGTAAATGACATATACGCTGATGAACTGATTCTATATGCGTGGATTGTCAGAAGGCTTGCGACACTGTAGCTCCCAAGTGGCTTCTAACCAAACTGCTTGCCTATGGAGTCTCATCTAGTTGTGCTGTTTTCTATCAGAAAGGTCGCAGCTTGTAGTAACTGATGGGAAATCGTCTAGTAAACCAAAGTGATATATGGGGTTTACCAAGGAAGTTTTACAGGCCCTCTGCTGTTCCTGATTTACATAAATGATTAGGAGACAATACGAGCAATCCTAGATTATTTACAGATGATCTGGCGTTTACGGTCTATAGCTGCGTAGTGTGAAAGGTGGCAATCAACATTAACAATAAGTAGTGTGGGATCTTCTATATGATTACTAAAAAAATATGTTAAATTTCGGTTACTCATAAAATCATATAAATTGAAATTTAAAATTTGTTTAAATACCTAGGGATTACAACTGCGTACGAGTTAAATTGGAACCACAACACAGAAATGGTTCTAATTTAACTTGTTGGCAGTTGTAATCCCTAGGTATTTAGATGAATGAGAACCATACCGTAGAATCCATCCACTATGAACTATGGACTTTGCCGTTGGTGGGGAGGCTTGCGTGCCTCAGCGACAAAGGTATCTGTTGAGATGTCAGGCAAACATGTTGTCCCTCAGGCTTTGCAGTAATTGCAGCGGGAACAGTATGGGTGACTAACTGATGCGGCCTTGCTATGCAGGTACTGCGAACGGATGAACGCACAGGGCAGCTACAGCCGTAATTATTCCTGAGGGCATGCAGCCCTACTGTGTGCTTGAATTATGATGGCATCCTCTTGCCTAAAATATTCCGGACGTAAAACTGTTCCCCATTCGGATCTCCTGGCGGTGGGTTTAATAATCAATAAGAAAATAGGAATGCGGGTAAATTATTATGGATGGTTGATTTGGTCACCGCTCCCATCGGATTAGGGAAGGATGGGGAAGGAAGTCGCCCGTGCCCTTTCAGAGGAACCATCCCGGCATTTGCCTGAAGCGATTTAGGGAAATCACGGAAAATCGTCGTCCTCTCGGATGCGAGACATGCCACAACTTTGAAGCAGTAAACAGCTAAATAGGACACATCGTTACAATTAATTTCTTTAGTGTGTCCGGCTGTTGTAGGACTCTCCATTTTTCTTCCTTCTGCTAATTGACAGCAACATTGAGGAGGAGCGCAGATGATTGTGTAGGACAGGATTAACATTTCCGAAATTGGCTACTAACCAGGGAAATCTGTTGGAAACCTTGGTCGGCAATGACGGATTAAAACTATTTCAGGATATATCCTGGATAATACTTTTCCAGACAAAAATTGGATGATGTTATCCCTGTGTGTGTGTGTGTGTGTGTGTGTGTGTGTGTGTGTGTGTGTGTGTGTGTGATGTAATGGCGGTTTGGTGTCATCATTCATACAGCAACACGATTCGCAGTACCCGCTACGCCCTTCGATGTACTTTTGTTTTCCAGCGCTCGTGAGGTTATTGCGTGCAACGTAGAACGATATTTTCCGCCTCTGACGGACAAGGTCGTTAAATGCCACGCGAGAATTCATAAAATGAGAAGTTTAATGAGGTATCACTTGTTCCGGTGTGAAGTGTCAATTTTTCGGTTTCTGCGAACAATGCTTTAAACGTTAAAAGCGAGGTAGTGGAAAATTTTTATTTTCCATATAACTGTTTGACAATGGACCACAGGTGCGTCGTACGACCAGATTTAGATTTCACAGTGATTATCAACTTATGTGACCCACTTTGTTTGTAACTATACCCGGATTAACATTATTCCTCTGATACACGACACCTCTCCATTCGAAGAGAGATAACCCCGTTCCAGGGTTTGGTGCACTGTACTTTAATGTGCATACACATCGCCTGGTTGCTGTGTCCCTTCGTAGTTCTTTTAGTTTTTTCAAGCTGCAATTCCCAGCAGAACTGTACTCCGCTTTGGACACAGATCGATCTTTCCATCTTTGCCACGATAACGTTGTGTTTCCATCTGTTGTGAAGTGTGCCGGTGCGAGGAAGGAAAGACGCGCATACTCAACGAATTAGGTCGCGGTCAGGTTATGGGAGGCCGACGCAGACAATACCTGCCGATCTCTGAGGCCGCACGAGTGTAGGGACAAGTGTCACCGTTTGAAAGGTTATACCACCAGAACCCTGAACAGGGAAAACTGTAGCCGCCAGTTAGCTGGTAAGGACAACATTGATGACGTTATGAGCTGTTGTTATACAATGAAACCGAGCTCATCATCTGGTAGACAAAATTATATTATTTAGAACCACTATGAGATACAAACTCGTTGCGACACATTTGTATACAGGGTGAACATTAATAAAACCGACAAACTGCAGGGGCGGATTCCTGACTGGAAATGGAGGAAAAAACCTCCCATGAACGTGTGTCCGGAAATGCATCGTTGCCACGGTAGATGGCGCTGACGAATAACAGTTCCACTGACTACGTGTAGTGTGTTCCTCGTGTGTTGCAAGCTGTGTGACTGACGCAGCGTACTGTCAGCAGCAGAATGGTCCGGTATTTCTGTCGTGAACAAGCCGAGATGGTGTCCGCGTACGGCGAAGCAGATGGAAACGGCCGAGGGGCAGGAGTGCTCAAAAATGGCTCTGAGCACTATGGGACTTAACTTCTGAGGTCATCAGTCCTCTAGAACTTAGAACTACTTAAACCTAACTAACCTAAGGACATCACACACATCCATGCCCGAGGCAGGATTCGAACCTGCGACCGTAGCGGTTGCGCGGTTCCAGACTGAAGTGCCTAGAACCGAGCGGCCACAACGGCCGGCAGGCAGCTCTGCCATACCAAAACAAGTATCCTCACGGACACCAACCACATCGCACAACATTCAAGCCCCTTTTGGGCGTTTTGTGTGATCATCGGTCCTTTCACACAGACGAACGTGCTGGAAGGCGGAGGATTTTGCGTACACCAGATTTGGAGGACCGGGCTCTATAGGATATTGAGACGAACCCTCGCACAACCTCCATGCCAGTGACCCGCTAACATGGTGTAAGCCAAAGTACAATTATGCGTATCCTGAGTGACAACCGGTACTATGCCTATCATCTGCATTCCCATGGAGGACACTTTGAACATCTGTTATGACTCGAATGAGGTGCACATCTGTACTGTATTCCGGGACGATTTGTTGTCGTTGCACGCACACCGTCCATTTCCGGACACATATTCATAGGACATTTTTTCCTAGATTTCCGGTCAGGAATCTGTCCCAGCAGTTTATCGGTTTTACTAATGTTCGACCTGCGTATGTTTTCTATATATCACTACACTAATCAGCAAAAGTTGGATTGGGATTACCGTGTCCCCTGATATGACAGCGATGTTCACTCCTGGCCACTAAAGTTGCAACACTAGGAAGGATAAATAATGAAATTTTATTGTCTGTGTGTATGTAGTATAGTAAGATGCAGATTTAAATGGGTAGGTTATTTGGAGGTACGCATGGTGAAAGATGTAGTACACAGAGCTGCCAGCACTGGCGGCAACAATGGCTCTAACAAGGTTGGGCATCGCGACGAACTGAACTTGGATGTCAGATACGGATATATTTTATAATGCTTCAATTCTGTGCCGAAGTCCACCAATCGTAGAGACTGGCGAGCGGTGGCATACCAGTTTCTCGGCATGCAGAGGACAGATATTGAAAGGGAGGTTCCGATGCTGTATTTGACAACGAATGACACCCATGCATTGCCATCAATACGTTGCAAGTGTCGGTCTGGATCAGAACAGTGATATGTGTAGTTGTGAGTGCATTACACAGGAGGAAAGTGAATTAGAATGCGGGCAAGTCGTTAAGTCGTTGCTGCTCTTTGGGGGAGTGCTTCCGTAACCAAGGCAGCCGATGTGTTTGGTGTTTCACGACGCTCCGTATTGAAGATTTATACCGCATTCACATGAAAACCGAAACACATCATCCGTTAAGTCACAAAGCGGACGTTAATGTGCGTTGAGTGCTCGTGACGGACGATTATTGAAGAGGACTGTGTCGAAAAATAAGAGAACGACAGGTGCAAAAGTCACTTCAGAGCAGGAAGCCGCAATCGCGGACCCTGTCAGTGCCAGTGCTAATAGAATGTCACTTGGTTGGATGAGTCTTATTTTGACATTGTTTCCAACTTTTGACCAACTTTACGTCCCAAAAGTGAGACATGACACGGATCTTGTGATGATTTGGGCAGCCGTATCGTGGTGTTCCACGGGGCCCAGTGTTATTCTGCGATGTCGTGGTATTGCCAGGGATTATGTCAACATTTTGGCTGATCTGATGCACACCACGGCACTGCGCATGTGATGATGTGTTCCTAGACGACAGGACTCCTGGCTACACACCTCGAGTGGTCCAGGACTGGTTTAGTAAACACTAAGATGAATCATCACAACTCTCCAAGCCACCATTTTCACTAGGTATCAATATTATTGAGCATTTGTGGTCTATTTTTGAGATAACGGTCGCTAACGCTGTACCTCCATCCTCATTGCATGAACTTGCCAATATGTTGCAGGAAAAATGCTACAAGACTCCCTTTAAAACTGTAGAGGACCTGTATTTATCCATTTCGAGTTGACTGGAAGCAATTGTAAATGCCAGGGCTTTTGGACATTGTAATGTATTGTGTTTGTGGTGTTTCCATATTTTTCTTCTCCACCTGTATTTTCAGAGTGTGAGGTATCTGGGGTCACTGATTGCCGTGCCGTGCCGTGGGTCAAACTGAAAAGCCAGATGGTGATTTGTATTGAGGTAGGTCAGGCTAGCATAGACAACATGCGGCATTATCTTGCGCAAAGACAACGTTAAGGAAATCACTGCGATGTGTAAAACTGATCGTAAGCTCAGCGGACAATGTTAGTTAGCTCGCTGCGCACGTACAAAGGAATCGTCAGGCATATACAGTGGTGCAGCGATCGCGTCACGTGATCAACCGAACGCGCACTGGATCTAGAGTTTAGTTTAGTTTAGTTTAGTTATGTCATGTTCCGTAGATCATTTTCACGATTATTTTATCGATATGATGTGGAACAAGTCAGATTACAAGATATATATACACACATGAATACTGCTAATATTAATATTACTGAAATTTTTAGTTATACACATGCAACTACATTTAGAGGTACATTTTTTTACCAGTTATGTTGTTGGGCAAATGATCAAAGATTTTTGTTGCTGAATAATGTATTCCTTTTTGAGCAACTGATAACTTCCATAACGGTTAAGAAAGGTAATTTTTTCCTCTAGTGTTGTACGTACGAACATCACTGTTTTTCGCGAATTGAGATGGATTATTTATAACGAATTTCATTAGCGAATATATGTACTCTCATGGTGCAGTTAAAATACCTAACTCCTTGAATAGTTGCCCATATGACGTCCTTCGGTGAACACCACTAATTATTCTCACTGCTCTCTTTTGTGCAATCAATACTTTATGTGTAAGTGGTGAATTACCCCAGAATACTATTCCATAAGACATTACTGAGTGGAAATATGCAAAGTTAGGAGGCTGATCTGTTTATTAGCAAGACTAGCGATTATACGAAGAGCGAAAGAAGCTGCACTTAATTATTTGAGAAGCTCAGTAATATGCTTCTTCCTTTTCAAGTTGTCATCGATGTGAACACCCAAAAATTTTGAGAAATCTACCCTGTTAACTGAGCCCTGTTCATATGTTACATCAATTGTCGGTATGACTCTATTCGATGTACAAAACTGGATATAGTGAGTTGTTTCAAAATTAAGGGAGAGTCCATTTTCTGAGAACCACTTAATAATTCTTTGAAATACATCCTTAACAATATCTTCAGCTACTTTTTCTGGAGTGGGATTTATTATAACACTCGTGTCATCTGCAAAAATTACTAGTTCTGCTTGCTGAGCGTTAAGTGAGAGGTCATTTACATGAATAAGGAGCAGCTGAGGACCCAAAATTAAACCCTGTGGGACTCCCTTTGTGATAACTCCCCATTCACTAGAATTTAGCACCCTCTCAACGTTATTTGTGTCATTCAGCATAATTTTTTGCTTTCTGTTCGTTAACTATGATTCGAACCAGCTGTGTGTATAGCCTTTAATTCCATAAAACCTGAGTTTTTCTAAGAGTGTGACATGATTCACACAGCCAAATGACTTGGAAAGATCACAAAAAATACCAACTGGCGGTAATTTGTTATTTAGGGCTTGTACTATTTGATGGGTAAATGTGTAGATAGCCTTCTTAGTCGAGTAACCCTTCTGGAATCCGAACGGTTACATACTGAGTAAATTATTTTCTCTTAAATGTGAGACTACTCTTGACTACATAACTTTTTCGAATATTTTAGAAAATGATGTCAGCAATGAGACTGGTCTATAATTATTTAAGTCACTCTTGTCCCCTTTATTATGAAGAGGTTTGACAATTGTAAGCGTAAGACACCAGCGATCAGCGAGACATTTACTTTTCAACCGGACATTGTACGCAAACGTGGGTAAGTGTACGGACGTGACAGTGGCAAAAGAGGTAATCATGCTGGGCCTTGTAAATGGCCATAAGGTGTGTGAAGATGCTGGATTTTTCGATATTTCGCAGCGGACTATTCAGCTTGTCTACAAACTACGCTGAAACAGAATTGGCAACGAAACATGATTTCAGAATTTTGGTCGGGAAAAGATCCTGACTGAGAGGGGGAGGGGCCGAAAACGCGTTTCACGGCTTTCAAATCAAAACTACTTCCACATCCGACAGGACTTGCGTCATGCATCGAATTAAGGTTCATCCCCACCTGTCAGCTAGGTAACACCATGCCTGTAATGAACATTTGGAGTCGGTCACCTCGCAAGAAACCACCTCACAGCAGCAAATAAAGACGAGAACAGCGAAGTGCTTCGGTCTGGTAGAATTATTGACTGGTTTTCTGAACACTCTCTCATCCTATACATGTGACCTGATTTGGCTTGACCTGACTTGACTCCCATAGAAAATTCTTGGGACGTTTTGGAAGAGCGGGTAAGACGCCGACATCAGCGTCACCACAATTTGGTGGAACTGAGCGATCAAATCCTCAGCTAGTTACTTAACCTAAAAGCGACGTACCTCCACGGCCTTATGAACTCACTTCCTACCGAATCCAGCTGATTATCAAGTCCAGGGGCCAATTACACGTCATTAAATTATGTTTATAATGATTTCTCTAGAGGTGACTAATTTCTTGCCCGTTGAACTTATTAAGTAGTTTGCAACTTTGACATTTAGCACACTGCCCCCAGAATCTACAACAAACGGTACCTTAGTATACTTTTGTCGTTTCATGATCTATCGAGTAGCTTTCAATGTACCGATCCTTCATAACTGGAAAATATCGCTGTATGCTGCACGCAATAACTTCACGAGTGCTGGAAAACAAAAGCGTATCAAAGGGCGTGGTGTGTAAAAGGAAACAAGTTGTGGTATGGGCAAGATCAAGGTACCGCCATTACGACACACACACACACACACACACACACACACTCACTCACTCTCACACTCACACACCCACACACACATACACACACACACACACACACGCACAGGATGCCTTCAAATTTTTGTCTGGGGTTATATTATACAAGAAATAATTTGCAAATGTTGTTAATCTCCAGTTGCCTTCCAACGTTTTCAGCAGATTTTCCATGATTAGCAGGAAAATTGCGGAAATCTTAATGCTGTCGCAGACATTCATCTATGTCTCTTTCCAACATCACTTGAGTTCGCTGAAAAGGACGGAGAGGTCTACAGCTGCCCGGCATACCAATACCAACTAGAGAGATTAGGAAGAGGTATGTCCATTGGCGTCTGGCACAGTAAGTCCATAGAGTCGAGTCCGCCATTACTGAAATTCGTGTTTTATGGAAGTGAATGTGTTGTGGAATATGGTGAGAATGCTGCACCCTCGGAGCATCCACAAACGGATACGGCCCTCCTGATAATGGTATACACAACCGGGACTCGTATGTGGCAAAATAACTGGTGCCTTTCCTGTGTGCAGTCTTGCCTGTGTGTGCACTACTACTAGTGTGCGTCTCTTTGATGCAGCATCAAGGGAAGCCGCAATAATAATCATCGTGCTGACGTGCAGTGGTGCACCAGCCGTTACCGCTTGTCTTCCTGAACATTTGCCTCTATACAATGAAAAACATATCCTGACCAAGGGTGCGAACCTCCAGTGCCGAACGTACTATGTATCTTCCCATTTGAGTGCTAGCCGAACTGGGTCACCTCCCAACGTGAGCACGAATCGCGGAATGATAAACCACAGTCTCCATTGGCTGCGATCCTGTTGCCACCGAAGTACGAAAGGTGCTGGTAGACATTTCTGTCTATTACACGAGGCGTAACGCGACCTTCTCGCAAACAATGAACATTAAAATGCAAAATTAGATTGTGAACTACGCTGCATAATCTTTCTGAAGTGCCTGGGCTAGCGGGTCAGAGCGGATTAGAGTGTGGAAAGGCGCCAAAATAAGTTGCTGTCAGTTGCACTCAACATACAAACTTTATTTATCAACACACAATACTACAACAAGGATGCAAAACACTCAAAACTTTACTCGACCTCCCTTGATTAACTTTAGATCGGCTGAAGGCCACACTTAAAATCCAAGCTCAAAATCCAAGAAACAAGGCCTCAGCAAGAAATTGAAGTACAAGGTTCTTCTGGAGATTTCACCCAAAAATATTTTCTAAATCTTCAATGTAAACAGGCTGAAGGCCTTAGGAATTTAATTTTAATGGAACTTGGCCGGAGGCCGCATATTAAGCAATAAGAAGAGTTACAATCAAAAGGCAGAAGGCCTTATCTTAAAAAATTTCATGCAAAATTCGGCTGAAGGTCCCAAACAAAAGCACAGCGATGTTATGCCTTAAGGGCAAGACAAGAACGTTAATTTAAGAGATATTAATACTCGGCTGAAGGCCACATATCAACAAAATATGTCTAAAGGCTGAAGGCCTAGAAAAAGAGTTTCAATTTAAAAGGAAGAAGGCCTTATCTTAAAACATTTCATGTAAAATTCGGCTGAAGGCCCCTTATAAAGGAATGACAATCCCATGCCTTAAGGGCAAGACAAGAACATTATTTAAGAAGTATTGATACTCGGCTGAAGGCCACACATCAACCAAATAACTAAAACCTAAACAGGGAAATTACTATGTAACACACAAGGAACGGCGCTCAGAAGCTTCCAAGGGTCGGCCTGAGATTGTAACACTAACGCCCGTTTAGGTGAGACAGGCAGCCTGTCCAACGACTTCTTAATCTGAAGGCAACCCAACCGACAGACAGCCGACCGACCAATCAACAAAATCAGTTCCGCTCCACGCAAGCAGCAAAACGACCACAAGATTTGAGTACAACGACACACAGAATATTGGCGCCCACAACGACCAACAACACTTCACACTTCAGCTGTCGAACTACACGCAGCGCTGGACAGCAACAACACGACAAGGAA
The DNA here is from genome assembly GCF_021461395.2 of Schistocerca americana. Taxonomy (NCBI): domain Eukaryota; kingdom Metazoa; phylum Arthropoda; class Insecta; order Orthoptera; family Acrididae; genus Schistocerca; species Schistocerca americana. The sequence continues at coordinate 534,637,618 of NC_060122.1, forward strand.
AATACACTGCCGAAATATTACGTCTGCGACCAGGGCAGGTAACCGGAACGTCAACGGCCACAAGGCAGAAGATACCGCTGGTCAACTTCAATCACAGGGAATAAATTAAGTTAAACTCCACGGCTGGAATCTTAGCCGACTTGAATACACACACGTTGTTGCTCGCGGGAATGTCCCAAAAGTGACAACCAGGATCAAACGAAGAAATGTAAACAGTTGAGACTCGATAGTAGGTTAAGTGTGGACTCAGCTTTCATGTCCAAGATAGGTGGGTGACGAACTTCATAGTACTCGCAAGCAGCACCTCACACTCCAACCGCACTTGCATGCCGCCAGTGGCCCCAGCCAGAGTACGCGCGAAGTGGACTTCCTTGCTGCTCCACGCCAACCGACCGACTGGTCACACACCGCCGAGTCAGAAACTATATGCATCACACCAAAGATAGTACAGCAGTACTAATATCGATACACGCTGCTGCTGCCACTAACGGGGAGGACAGCGGCATTATCGCGATAACTGCAGTAGAAATAAAACCATAGGACTGCAACCAAGGTTTAATCCAAGACAAGCATGTTTCGAGCCACGGCTCGCTTTCTTTACACACAAAACTGAGACTGTGTCTGTTCCTACGTACTTTGAGCACTTACTGTGTAAATACATTGTCGTTTATACCTACATCAGAATATTTTATGATCGGAAGATGGCAGTAGCCGGACTGATAACAGTGATGTAAACAGACCTGGACTCCACCGTCCGTCAATTGATTCGAACGTGGGTTCTCTGCTTGGCGTTAGGAAGAGGATGGTGAGGATGCGTCCACAGAAGGCTCCTGAAGACAGAATAACATTTATTGCTCAACTGCAATGCATTCTTTGTTGCTTCCGCTCGTAATATTCTAGGTGGTGACGAAGGTGGTTCATATGTGCGCCCACTGCTGCGACTGTTGCAGGGCTGGCGTTAACTGGCCTTGATGGGTCGTATCACGGTGGCTGGACTGAAGCGCATCAGGCCTCTGTTGTGATCGTGGCTGGGGTGCGTAGCGGCGACAGCAGTGGTACGGGTCAATGCCCTATCTTAGTGATCTTCCCCGGGCGGCTGTCTGGTGTTGGTGGGCCTTGGTCTCCTTCCCCTGTCACGGTGTTTGTGGAGGCAGCGCCCCAGGACAACGGCGACAGTGCGTAACCACAACCTACCCAAGGCGATGACTCCCATTACAGGGGCCTGCCTGCTCATCGGCGTCCGACGAAAGCGACTACAGCGACGGCGTCACTCTGGCGCCCCCTGGGCAACGACGGTGACTGTTATGGTGACTGCGATGACAGTGACGAGTCCAAACTGATGGTGGCGCTGAGTGAGACAGGCTCTACGCCACGCCAACGCCTCACAACGGATCGATGATGATGAGCTGGCTGCCGGTCCTTAAGTACGGCTCTCTGTTGCCGATTTTTGCGTTTCCTTATGCCCAGTAGTCGACGGAATATTCTGGTGTTGCTTCGCTGGCGTAATTGTGTCAATTACTGACATAGATGTTGACACCCTGACGTGTGGCGAGCTGTTTCTTGTCGCGTCCTTTGGTGGTCAGTGAAACAGTGTTCTCCTTCGTGTCCTTAACTCGGCGCTGTGCCAACCCACTTTCGTCATGGTACCATTCCACTGAGCTGCGCAACATAATGTAACACACGTACGACCTCTGGTTCTCAATATTCCTTCACATTTTAACGAAATTCTTTACAGTAAATCTCCCACCTTTAGCTAACTTAATCTCTCTAATCATTCGACCTACAGTGAAGTGTAAAAGTTTGTTTTGAATATGGATCTTTAATATATAGTGCCACAATCTGATCACGAACTCATTTTCAGACTTCATGTCAGCAGCTGAAAAGGAATCTTAATCATTTGTGTATGCAAGCGTGTCGAACACTTATCGCAATTGGACGTTTGTTGTGCTGACTTCAGTGTTGCAATTTTTAGCGGTCAGTACAATACATCCACTCGTTCATCCACAGCATCGCCGGAAGCACTTATTTCTTCAGGAAGACAATGTATCACTCCACCACTACAGAACAGTTTTAGGAACATTCCACGGATTTAATGGTGCTTGTACGCTATCTTACTGAGCACCTCTGAGGCACCGAGCGAGATCTATGTTCATGATTTGTTGATGACGGGTCGTGACTCAGGATCTCCAACACTTTAGATGTCGTGTGTAATCGATGGTAAAACAGAATCGACACCATTGTCTGTTCATTAGCGTGTGCTACTCTCAGATTTGTAGGATTCAATTGCTAATGATGTTGCAACGATACGTCGAATGGAAAAACAGAGGAGAAGGTGCTAGGAGAATGTCTACGTGTAGCACTAAGGAAGAGCATTTGTACATTGAAGCGAAACTCTGCGCGCTTCCAAAATAATCGAAAGCGCAATGTAACTTCTTTGACGGTCGCCAAACAACGTCCTCTCCGGAGGCCTGCGAGAGCGGACGCGTGCCCTGGTACGGTAATATCTCTGTGGTTCGTCTCGCGCTTAGTTGTTGCTCGTCAGTAAGACATTGAAGGCCACTCAGCACTTGCAGCTGCCGATTATGTGAGATATGAAGCACCTGCCGGAAGCAGGTCGTATCCTGCATGGAAGTTGGATTGTCAAATTCATTTGGCTGGGGAACACTGCATTCCAATATGCCCCTGACGTTGATTATCCGTGGATACACAGGCAGAACGGTGCGTCGAAAGCATACGAATTTGTGTGATGAGCATCTTATTCTGTGTTGCTGGTTGCCTTTACTCCGTGCTTCACTTATCCCATTTGCAAAGAAGTGTATACCAGTAGCTACGTTCGTCAAATTGATTACACCGTACGCTTATGGACGTCTGTGGCCTTTGCGCCTTCTGCATTGCGAGTAATTGACAATTATGGCTATTTGTGCATCAATGTGCAGGCAAGTTTAATTTTCTTGTCTTAGTGGAGCTCGCTGGGGCGTTCAAATTCCAAGTGTATTTTGACCGCTTTTATTTGAAATGTCAAGAGTGCAAGTGGTGTATTTTATTAAGAGTTTTTATCCGTTTGTGTTATAAATATTTTTAATACTTGGTGTCTCCACCCAGTATGTAATTTGGAGTGTTACTTGTGCTGAATGGGTTAAAAACACTGTCACTGGAAACCAACTGAGCGCTTCGTTCTTTTAAATTTATAGACCGGTTACATCTTTCATCGTTGCACATTGTTTTAATGGTTATCTCCTTTTTTTACTGGAACTGTGTGGGTGTAATAGTTTAACCTTTTATTGTCCACTGTTTGCTGTTGCGATCAGTTGGCCGTTGTTACTTCAATCCTTTTCTTGCATGCGAGTTATTATAGTGATATTTTCTTATACTGCGTGCCTCTTGGCTCAGGGTGGTTCAGTCTAATAATTAGTGCCCAGTATTTTTTGTTGAAATCAGTTCAGTTTCGTTCCTTGGAGTTTTCTTGTAGCAGTTGTTATTTGCTCTTGTATTATGTAACTGTGAGTCACTGTCTGATTTCAGCTGAGAACCAAACGTCCGTTTGTGTTCATTTTATTGGCATGTAATTTTCCTAATCAAAATATTTTCTGCTGTTTTAGAATGTATGTTCTTTCCTGGTGCAAGTGGGGACGAAGCCTTTGGTGACCTTAAAGCCAACCGATCTTAAATTCTACAAATCCAAATCGTAAGAACTCTCTCATTTGATTACTTGTAGGTATTAAGGGTCTCATGTTTGGTAAAGCAACGATAAAGAATAAATTACTTTTTTAGATTGCTCTTTGGTTTATGAATGAATGTATTTTCTGGTAGAGAAGTTGATATTGTTACCCAGCACCGTACCACTACCAGCTCCGCCCTAGCTGCACTGTTTCAAAAGCCCTGGCACACGACCCCACAGCCAGCGAACAATTCTTTACTCCGTGCACGATATACGTTGTACAGTGGACTTCTGTTCGCCAGAAACATGTATTTCCTGATGGACTTGAAGCGGAAAAGGCATCACTATTTGACGATCAGGCATGAATAGGAAAGCCTAGAGTTAGCTGAGCTGCATATTGCCTGAAAGGAAGTCTGCAGGAATGTCACAATCGTATGCAAGTACAAAATTCGAAATTGGCACGCTGGGCGGCCAAACTATTAGTCAACCGCTTTTTTCCCTCATAGAATGAGTGGAGCACTATATGTGCTACAGAACTGCTACCGAATGCTGACGTAAGTCACTTCACCGAACTGGTACTTATCTGCCAGTCGCTGTCGCCTTGCGAGTATGGTAGAAAGTAGCTATTATGTGTGGAAGTACTCTTGAATACAACGTAGGAGAAGTTGCCCGATTTGCTGAGGTATCAATGCAGTCTCAACAAGGAATGTGCAAGTAAAACCCTACCGCAGCCAGTCATGTAACTCGGCGTAGAAACAGTGACAGAATAGAGATCCTAAGTGACATATATTGGAGACGAGTGTGACGTCTTATCGTTGGTAATGGGTACTAACCTGACTGACAAACCTGTCAGTGAATACAGTTGCATCTCAACCAGTTTCAGACCGAAAACTGCAATATATATTTGGAACGCGGTACACGGCAAAAAGCCATTGCTATCGGCAGCACATAAAACTGCACGTCTTCAACGGACCAAAGAATACAAACAAGGCAGCACCTGGCTGGAGGCCCATAGTGTGGCGCGAAGAGTCGCCATTTTTTCTGCTTTCAAGTGACTCAATCTGTTGTATGCACCGACTGACCAATGAGGAGCATAAGCCTCGGTGTCTACAAGGACAGAGTTTGGGGGTATTTTTCGAACCATGATTTGGGCTCACTAATTCTAGTTGTCATCAGCATGAAACAGTATGTTTATTTAAAGATCCTCAGTGAATAAGTGTTGGCATGTCTTCTACATAGTCATGAGGAATATTGTGTGGAAATTCCTGTCCTCCAAGATGACAATAACCGTGTTATCAGGGCTGCACACACACGCTCCTGATTTGACGAACATTTAGGTACCCTACGACGTCTCGACTGGTTCACTGAATCACGCATTGTTAATCCGCTAGGAAAGTCTGAGGGCCGCGTGGGGGTAGCCGAGCGGTCTTAGGCGCCTTGTCATGGTTCGCGCGGCTACCCCCGTCGGAGTTTCGAGTCGTTCCTCGGGCATGTGTGTGTGTGTGTGTGTGTGTGTGTGTGTGTGTGTGTGTGTGTGTGTGTGTGTGTGTGTGCTGTCCTTAGTGTAAGTTAGTTTAAGTTAGATTAAATAGTGTGTAAGCTTAGGGACCGATGACCTCAGCAGTTTGGTCCCATAAGATCTTACCATAAATTTCCAAAAGTCTGAGGATGTACAGAAAAGCAGGTGAAACGATGCAGATAACATCCCCGAAATCTGGTAGCTCTATTAAATCTAATCATCAATCAGTGGCTTCAGCTGGACATGAAATAAATGAAGAAACTTACGGAGCTGCTAATTCCCCAAATTAAGGCCATTGTGATGGCTAGAGGAAGCGATGACTCCTGGAGGGTGCCTAATTCTTTTTCTGGTAAGCTTTTGATTTTATTGCTATGATCTGCAGACACAAGATAAGTCATTTCCAAAGTTTCTACTGGGAGGCCACTTTGCGACCACTTCAGGTATATTGATTTACCAGGCATTGTTTAATCTAGTGTTCATCATAAGTTGCAAAAAGGTCTCTTGATACCAGAAACAGTATGACGACCATTTCTTAACGTCTTCTCCACACATTGCGATCAAGATACGACAAGGTAATTCGGGGAATGTACAAATTTACGTGAATATGTTACACATACACAACATTTATTTATTAATACGGAGTTGGGCCAACTTTTGCTTTTACAGCAACTGAAATTTTTCACAGAATAGATTCACAGTGCGTCTGAATAGTTTCCAATGTAACATTCCCCAATCTTAGACCAAAACGTCAACCAATTGCTTCAACAACGTTGCAGATAGAACTTGTTCTTCACTCTCTGCCCTAAAACTCTACATTACGGTTCGACGAGGATGAGGTCTGGTGCTTCTTCTTATCAGGGCAGATGTTTGATGATATGCTGATGCTCCACAAACCACGCCTGAGGCTTTTTGGCTGTGTATGGGTGCATTGTCTTTTGGAATATCGTTTTTTTAGCAATATGGTAATTATAGTAAGCACTTCATTGTAGAGGATGTCGAGATATTCATTCGCAGTAATCTGGACAGTGACAATAACGTGAAGACCAACTGAATACCACGATATAGCTACCCAAATAATAACGGAACCTCCATCACATTTGACTGTAGGAAGCAGGTTGATCAGATCGTTGGCTTCCTCTGGGTTCCTCAAAACATAAATATGGCTGCTTGAAGGAAACAGTGTAAACGATGGTTCATCGGACCATACCACAGTCTTCCAGTCATCAAGAGTCCAGGTTTCATGATCGTGGCGCCACTTCTTTCACAGTTTTCCTTTCGTTTCCGTCATTACGGGTTTCGCAATTGCAGCCCTTCAATGATTGTTAGCCTTGTGAATCTCCAGGTGTACTGTTTTTGTTGACACAGTACTTCTATAGTGACCGTTGAATTTTGCAGTCACTTTTGTAGCGGCAGTTTTATGTTGTCTGGTCACAACCCCTTTTAATGCTCATCGGTCTCTGCCAGTTAACTTCGGTTTTCGCCCACTATTATTCTTCACCGATGGTGTTTTACCATATTTTGTGCACGATGTCATCACCGCGGATACTGTCGCTCTTGAAATCTTATACAGTTCAAAAGTTTTCGTCACAGGTGTTCCTGCTAAGCGTAAACCATCGAGTTGTCATTTTCGAAGTCTGAGAAAACACACATTTTCCCAATAGCCTTGAAAGTAACCTCTAAGACTCGATACATCAACTGCGCACTGCAGCCGCATCACAGTATTTACACGTGAACAGCGGTGCCAGCTTGTAACAAGATGTTCTATATTTCATTGGAGATCATATTACTTAGTGTACTTCCTGTACATACCGACAGCTCCGAAATGGAGTAATTTATTCAGGAGGAGGATTGTATATTAGAACAAAGAGAAAATAAATTTTTATTACTGATTTCTCAAAGGAATAAGTGATGTAACAACAATAAGTTTAGAGTTTCAGATAAATGTTTCCTCTTAATTAGTGCACTCAGGCATATTAAAGAGTATTCTGCCGACTCAGAGCTGATATGCCTAAATCATAATAAAATCATTACAACTCCTGTCATTGTCCGACAAACTCTGTGTAATGATCCTTAGCGAAAGATCTTAGGCTCAAAATAATTCTTCATATAAAGATGCTAACTCATTCACTCAAATCAGTGTGAAAGCACGGAGGAAGAAGTGAGAATATCGCAGTGAAACTCTTGTCGATGGGAAGGGAGAGTGTTTGTCATGCGTGCAGCGCGGGTGTTGTTTGCAGTTGTCTTGAGATGACGTATGAGTCAGCAGTATCCCGTTAGTTCTGGCAGTGTCACTTAGCTTGCTCATAAGTAAATCTATTGGAAACAGTGTTGTACATAACGTCGAACTAGATCTTTACGTAATCACATAAATATTTGTACATCTGAGATAGTTAATATTTAATTACGTTTTACCTTTGTATAATGATGACAGAGATTAAAATACTGTCTTAGTTGAGGAGGTTTTTGTGATGGAATGAAAGAGAGATAACAGGTTATAAAAATAAAACCATTATTATAGCCACTTTTACTAATAGTTCTCTAAGCTCCTATTTAGAAACTGAGATTTACGAAACAGTTTATGACAATGGGAAGGAATACTGCAACTGAATAGCTTTTTGAATATATTATTTTAGCAGGGACACCACCAGATTGTCCGCTTTCAAAAACACTGGAAATAGCGAATCAGTTGCAGAGTGGAAATGTCAAACGTTCTAAGTGCCATTTATTTACAAAACGCGTTTTCAATGCTAATGTGTTCTTGGAACTCTGCTGCATGTTCTAGACTTGCTCCATGGGCCCTGTTGTGAAGAAAATGTTTCTAACACTCATTACTAGATAGCACGTTGTCTTCGTGGCGAGCAGTGCTCGCCTCTAGAGTCCCAAGTGCCGTGCCTCAAAGTCTTGGTTCTGCATTATTTACAGAAGGCTGCTGAGTCAGTTACAGCTATGAATCTATTCCATATTATGCCAATGCATGCTTCTGACATTTGAATTTGCCGGCCGAAGTGGCCGTGCGGTTAAAGGCGCTGCAGTCTGGAACCGCAAGACCGCTACGGTCGCAGGTTCGAATCCTGCCTCGGGCATGGATGTTTGTGATGTCCTTAGGTTAGTTAGGTTTAACTAGTTCTAAGTTCTAGGGGACTAATGACCTCAGCAGTTGAGTCCCATAGTGCTCCGAGCCATTTGACCTTTGAATTTAAGGATACTGATGAAACATTATTGTCAACGCTGGTGTGTAATATTTAGAAATGCACTGCGATCAAAGTTTCTCATACTCATTCATCTGAAATAGCTATAAAAAATTCCTGCACTCAAACAGAAGAATGGAAAAATGTCTGTGTATTCAAACAGGAAAGAAATTGGCTTACGTATGTCATGCTATACTTCATCTGAAAGACCAGCTATATTTATCAGTTAAAAGAAAGAAATACCTATTGACGATTTTGACATTCCTTCATCAACAACACAGGGAGTCCTACAGTAAACTTTGCAGCATCTGTTCCCAATAACAGAGCCAAGTAAGAAACAGAAGTCAGTACTGAGCGATTATTTTCTTGGATTTAATTTTGTCAAGTCTTGTAAAAAATTAAAAAAGATATGAGAAATGGGTTTTTTCACTGCAGTTCTATCAGATAAAACATCAATTGTATTTTTTTGCATTTGTACTATCGCGGATAAAACGAAGTGCCCCAGTATTAATGGCTCTTAAAAAAATCTTCTTGTTGGGATTTACAAACAGTCAGGACACACCTAGATAATTTATTATCTCATCATTTTTCAGTTTTTTGAGGCTGTAATACCTATTTTCGACTCATTTTGTATTTGTATCGATATTTCTATGTCAGTATGTAGTGTTGCTTAAGTAGAGTGTCATGGAAATTCTTTGACTATGTTTACACATTTCAGTTATGTGAACTTTTTGAACGATGTTGTTTAAACTGTGCTTCTGTATCTAAATAAATACTGGAATGATTTTTATATAATGTACTGTAAATGACTTAGTCCATAAATAGGGTAAGTAGGGTTGAATGTAAAAGATGTGTGGAAGTCCCGCAACTACGGAAGTAGCCTGGTGGAGCGGAAAAGGTGTGGTTGGCACGCAAGTGGCAACTCATCCTTTGTGTTGGGTAAGGAGTCTGGGTTGAGCAGTGCTCTGGTTAACATCTCGATAGCAGTATCGGATCATTGTGCCTCATATTCTTGGAGTTTAATAGTAGTATTTATTGGCCTCGGATTCTGCGTTTGGTGATACTATTATCATGGCATGGTTTTTGACCCTGTTGTTGTTGTTGTGTTCTTCAGTCCTGAGACTGGTTTGATGCAGCTCTCCATGCTACTCTATCCTGTACAAGCCTCTTCATCTCCCAGTACCTACCGCAACCTACATCCTTCTGAATCTGCTTAGTGTATTCATCTCTTGGTCTCCTTCTATGATTTTTACCGTCCACGCTGCCCTCCAACACTAAATTGGTGATCCCTTGATGCCTCAGAATATGTCCTACCAACCGATCCCTTCTTCTAGTCAAGTTGTGCCACAAACTTCTCTTTTCCCCAATCTTATTCAATACTTCCACATTAGTTATGTGATCTACCCATCTAATCTCCAGCATTCTTCTGTAGCACCACATTTCAAAAGCTTCTATTCTCCTCTTGTCCAAACTATTTATCGTCCATGTTTCACTTCCAAACATGGCTACACTCCATACAAATACTTTCAGAGATGACTTCCTCACACTTAAATCTACACTCGATGTTAACAAATTTCTCTTCTTCAGAAACGCTTTCCTTGTCATTGCAAGTCTACATTTTATATCCTCTCTACTTCGACCATCATCAGTTATTTTGCTCCCCAAATAGCAAAACTCCTTTACTACTTTAAGTGTCTCATTTCCTAATCTAATTCCCTCAGCATCACCCGACTTAATTCGACTACATTCCATTATCCTCGTTTTGCTTTTGTTCATGTTCATCTTATATCCTCCTTTCAAGACACTATCCATTCCGTTCAACTGCTCTTCCAAGTCCTTTGCTGTCTCTGATACAATTACAATGTCATCGGCGAACCTCAAAGTTTTTATTTCTTCTCCATGGATTTTAATACCTACTCCGAATTTTTCTTTCGTTTCCATCACTGCTTGCTCAATATGCAGATTGAATAACATCGGGGATAGGCTACAGCCCTGTCTCACTCCCTTCCCAACCACTGCTTCCCTTTCATGCCCCTCGACTCTTATAACTGCCATCTGGTTTCTGTACAAATTGTAAATAGCCTTTCGCTCCCTGTATTTTACCCCTGTCACCTTCAGAATTTGAGAGAGAGTATTCCAGTCAACATTGTCAAAAGCTTTCTCTAAGTCTACAAATGCTAGAAACGTAGGTTTGCCCTACCTTAATCTAGCTTCTAAGATGAGTCGTAGGGTCAGTATTGCCTCACGTGTTCCAACATTTCTACGAAATCCAAATTGATCTTCCCCGAGGTTGGCTTCTACTAGTTTTTCCGTTCTTCTGTAAAGAATTCGCGATAGTATTTTGCAGCTGTGACTTATTAAACTGAAAGTTCGGTAATTTTCACATCTGTCAACACCTGCTTTCTTTGGGATTGGACTTATTATATTCTCCTTGAAGTCTAAGGGTATTTCGCCTGTCTCATACATCTTGCTCGCCAGATGGTAGAGTTTTGTTAGGCCTGGCTCTCCCAAGGCCGTCAGTAGTTCTAATGCAATGTTGCCTACTCCTGGGGCCTTGTTTCGGTTCAGGTCTTTCAGTGCTCTGTCAAACTCTTCACGCAGTATCGTATCTCCCATTTGATCTTCATCTACATCCTGTTCCATTTCCATAATATTGTCCTCAAGTACATCGCCCTTGTATAGACCTTCTATATACTCCTTCCACCTTTCTGCTTTCCCTTCTTTGCTTAGAACTAGGTTTCCATCTGAGCTCTTGATGTTCATGCAAGTGGTTCTCTTATCTCCAAAGGTCTCTTTAATTTTCCTGTAGGCAGTATCTATCTTACCCCTAGTGAGATAAGCCTCTACATCCTTACATTTGTCCTCTCGCCATCCCTGCTTAGCCATTTTGCACTTCCTGTCGATCTCATTTTTGAGACGTTTGTATTCCTTTTTGCCTGCTTCATTTACTGCATTTTTATATTTTCTCCTTTCATCAATTAAATTCAATATATCTTCTGTTACCCAAGGATTTCTACTAGCCCTCGTCTTTTTACCTACTTGATCCTCTGCTGCCTTCACTACTTCATCCCTCAAAGCTACCAATTCTTCTTCTACTGTATTTCTGTCCCCCATTCCTGTCAATTGTTCCCTTATGCTCTCCCTGAAACTCTGTACAACCTCTGGTTTAGTCAGATTATCCAGGTCCCATCTCCTTAAATTCCCACCTTTTTGCAGTTTCTTCAGTTTTAATCTACAGTTCATAACCAATAGATTGTGGTGGGAGTCCACATCTGCTCCTGGAAATGTCTTACACTTTAAAACATGGTTCCTAAATCTCTGTCTTACCATTAGATAATCTATCTGAAACCTGTCAGTATATCCAGGCTTCTTCCATGTATGCAGCCTTCTTTGGCCCTATAAAAATATAATTCCGTCGCCAAGAAGTTGTGTGACAGGGAGAGGCAAACAGTACTGTCATGACTGCGTCGCCGCTATGTCAACAGCCAATGCAAATTACACCACCAGTTCCACCAGTTTTCCACAAAATTGTTTGTATTTGGCACTCAGTAAATGGACCAGATATTTGTGAAATTTGGGTGATCTTAATAACAATCGTAGTGTTGCTAAAAATTCTATCTTACACCCGTGATTATGCCAAATCACAAACCTGGACATGAATCCTATCCTATGGAATTTAATTTCGAGTGTCCTAATTTATAATGGAAAGACTCATTTGGCAGCTGTAAAAATAAGTGTGATTGCTTTGTAATGTATGGAGTTATAGTATTTAAAGTTCAGTTTTATAGTTTCAGACATCCTCCGCTTCCAGTGCATTTTTAAATCACTCTGCTGTCATTTTCTCAAATAATTTGGCTTGCCTGAAAATAGTAAAGCTGACCTGAAGTGAAAAACATTATTAATTGTATGCTTTCATGCCTTTTATGCACTTTGATCAAAATTAGAATGTTTTATCAGCGTTCCGTTTATGAGAAAGTGTTTGAACTTGATTTAATGTTGTGTTGGCATTTACGCAAACTATATTTTTAGTAGGTTAAAAGACTGCTTATCAAAGCACATTAGTTATTTAAGGAGTTATAGTTTGTTGTGCTTTACTTAATTAATAATTGATGAGAATGCTTACCATTTCTCATACATACTTGAGTAGTTTTGGTAGTGAGCATGGTTCTTCAAACCATGAAAATTTAAGAGCCCTCATGTACTAGGCTAGTTAGTTAATGAAGAAAAGCAAAGGCTCCTTAAGACTCAGTGTAGTTAGATTTGCATTCTATTTAATTGCTTCAAACCGAACTTAAGAAAGAAATACTTATTGTGTTAGCTATTCTATTGCAAGTTGTTTAATTCACAGGCACAGAGACCCTGCACTAAGCAATGATGTCACAGTGTATGATCATTAATAGACCCCTGATTTAACTCAGAATAATTTCATGCTCCTCCCTGTTGAGTATTGCTACTTGTTTCATGTGTGTTGGTGACTGGTTCCGTAAACTGCTGCATCTAGTTCATTTAAGGTACGCGTTGTTACTGTCTGCTGTCTCATTGGCCGTTTGTTTGTCTGACTTTCAAGTTAGTAGTACATTTATCTGCAAGGTTAGGTTACTTTGTTGTGTGAACAGATATAAAGAAAGGGTTCAGTGTGTGCGTGTGTCAAGCAATGTTAGGTTAGCCTTAGCACTGCCTTCTGCTTTATTATTTTACTTGAGACAAGAATGCCTAATTAGGCTGCCGAACTATATTAACACGTAGTGTTACAACTTTCTGGGAGAACGTCTGTTCCTGACTCACCTGTTTACTGTTGGTTATACTCTGCTGTAGTGTTTCGGAAACGAATCTCAGTTTGATTGTTCTGTTCCCATTAGGTTATCTCACTGTCGCAACTTTCGAAAAAATTCCTCATCGGTTTAACGTTAGCATCGGTTGCCGTTTAAGGTGATCGGTGTTACCGTTACAAAGGGAGGAGCATGATTCTGTGCTATCTGAATAGCTCCTCAATTTTTGGATACATGTCGGTTACGTACAAAACGAGATACATTGTTTTTTCAATCTTCTAACAAATGTAGGATCTGGCACTTAGAACGTTTGACATTTTCTCTCTTCGTTTGTTGGTTTCAGCACTCAGAGGCACATCTGTTTGAAAGATCAGCTTCTTCGTAAGAGTAATGGCTTTGTGTGTATTTTCACTGTAAGTAATTAATTTTGTATTTTGTTTAAAACAATTTGAGGAGGAAGACTAACTATTTTTTTGCTGGCTGTAATTATCATTTGGAAGGAGGTCATATTTTGCAACAGACATTGCCATCCTTAAAAGAAGGTGATAGAAAGTGAACAAGTTTGAGTTATATAATACATTGTTTGTGTACTTACATAATTATGTTTGAGATCTGGATGCATATAGTCCACACCTGCAACAAAAACAAAGACATAAGTATTTCTTTAATATCAGAAGCCCCTGAAAACAGTGCATCGAGACATGAGACAATGTAACAGTCTTGCCAAATAACAGCGATGGCGTCATTACAGGTCTCGTCCGGTGTATATTAAGCTACTTGATACAAAACTGCTTATAACGCTAACTCTCTCATCCATATTTAATTATAGCTGGAATTGCTCGATTTCTATGATTATATTGATTCGAACATATATGCTACAAATTTTCTCTGAGATTCTATTTATATCCGCTTTAACTGTTTCAATATTTTAGGTGACAGCATGCGGTAAAACTTATAAGTCGCTTCATCTGTAAGAATATGGTGCAAATGCTACTGTTACCCTCCAGGAGACTTGATGTTAAAGACACTGTTTATTCAACATATCTATTGCTCTACAGTATACGGAATGCTAACTTGTACATGCGCAGTGTGAGGAATGGTATGGCTCAACGATGTAAACTGTACAAGAATCGCAGTTCAAATAGCCTAGTCATTACTTCACGCCACGTCACCCACAACCATTCACGTCATACGAGTTAACTGTTACCCTGCAATAAATTTGTTTCGTTAGCCTCACTGTATCTTATGGCCCAAGTGCCGATGAAGTGACTCAATGTTTATCATTTGCAGTGTACTGTATATAAAATGGAGAGTCGTGGTGCACTTATACAATGAGAGAAATTTACATGTTAGTTTAGTTTTCTTCGTCAACTGCAAATTAAGTGTTGAGGCAGGCTGCCACCACCACAATAAAGAAAAATTGAAATAAGGAATACAAAATACCGTCAAATTTGGTATATCATACGATTCCTATCAAACTTTAACTATACACGGTGTATTATACTTAATGACAAAAGCTGCCACGGATCGAAGTACACGATGACAGAAGACGCATGTGGAATGACTGCATATTTATAGTTACTAACAGTTATCGACTTCAGAATTAAATATTGTGCTCGTTGGTAGAAATATATTTCGAATATAGGATATATAATAGAAAATTTCACATTTTAAAAACATTTTTACTGACTCAGACAAAATTTCGAAGTGAAATCAGTGGACGCTCTTCGCCAAGAAATCATAATACTCTCGAAAAGGATTTATGTTTAGTAGAATGTTTTTGACCCTATTATCATATCAGCTTTCGCTGTAAATTAAGTATACTTGTATATTTTGTACATGTTGTTTCTTTTTTAAATCTAATGACGACAGCCTGTCGGAAAGTGTATATCCAGAATGTTTCGGGTAAAGGTACAGATATTGTGATATTGGTTCCTTGACCCACTAATTGTCTTCGCGCCAACACATCACATAATTTAGTACCTGATGTTTTCTGCACGGACGTAATTGTGACTCGAAGTTGACTACACCTATCAGTACAGAATATCCCTTTTGCGTTAAAGTGTCCGCACTTCAATAGTTGACGTGCAGCATAGGGGAAAATAAACATTAATGGCTTGCTTCTACCATGCATACTTGGAGGTACTAAGCTGGTATGATGTTGTTCAGTACACCGTCCTCAGTCATCAATGGAAATATCTTCAAAGGCACTCCTGACATCCTGTATAGTTGATGCGTGTAAATAAATTTCTATTTAGATTGTTCTTTCGTTGTAAATGTGTCACCAGGTCGTAGAAACAGCAATGTTGTTAACACCTGATGAGGTGAAGTACTCTAAACAGCAATTTTTCAAATCCCTACGTTTTAATGCCTTGAGAATATCCTCGAAGTCCTGTCCAATCTTTCATACACACGTCATTACTTGAGAAGCGAGAAGTTACGTCTATGGTGTTATATTTCACTACACTACTGTGTAGCTCGTTGGGTAATTTTTTAGCTGTATCACGGATACTCCTCCCTAATGGCAGACTATAGCTCAGATCAGAAGAAAGAAAATGACTGTATCTGATTTCGACAATACCCATCTCGCAACAGGGTTACTCTGTAAATCTCTAAATCAGGCAAGCTGGACACGGCTTTCAACCAATGTCAGTCGATAGGAGTATAGGAATTTGTCTCCTTTAGTCCAGCCTTGCTAAAACATATTTTCCGAGAGTTCGTTGACACATGCGGTAACTAATCTCATGTCACTACTTGTGGAAAGATATTGTACCATTTGCGCAAAAAGCGATCTTCCCGTCAGTGCCTATCGACAGGTACGGGATGGTGTTTATTTTTTATCTTGTTTTTAGGTTACTTTTATTATTTCTTACAGTTTTCCTTATACTCCTTATTTTCTTTCATTATTTTATTCTGGTTATTTCTTGTAATTCTAGCCTTTTTAGTTAAAACACCTATGATTTTGGTTCACTTTTGATTCAGAAATCTCGAAGAGACTCTTTAGTAACTGTACGAACATTAGTCGTCTTTGCTGAACGTTGTTATATCTACAGGACAATGTTGCAAACGTTTTCGTGTTCTAGACAGCAGTGCAATCTGACACGTATGCATTTGTAGGTAGGTTGTAAGTAGAGGATTATTATTTGTCGCCAAGCTGCACGTCTTTCAGACGTTCCGCGAGCGGACTGAATTATGTGATAGATTTCAGCGTCGCTTGCAGGTTTCGTGTCAGGCAGATTAACCAGAAACAGGCGGGCGGATAGATAAACTAAACAGCTTGCACCATTTCATGGGACTATGAGTCATTATCGAGTACACACTAAGCATATCATGGCCAGCTGGGCCTGTATCACATCTCCAAACGACTCAAACACGAGACCGATAGCAATTATCGTTAGTCTCTCCCATTGGTCCCTATCGACTGTCAGCGTTATGCAGAATGGAAATCAAATAATACTCCAAATGACGGCCGCCTTTGTCATTCGTGTGAACAGACAACACAGGACTGCGGGCAGGACATAAATGAGTTGTTATTGCAGGGCACATTAACTTGACCAGCTGGGCAGTATGTTAGTACAATAATGGGTCCTATGCCTTACGCATAATGCGATACGGAAATTAAACAATACAACATGACATCCCTGTATTCTCTCAAATTTTACTTAGTTGTTCATATTATCGTTTGTCGTCTTTTACGAGTCAAAACAGCGCATGTACTGCTACTGTAGAGGAAATGTACTTCAATGAGAAAAGATGGTAAAATCATTGTTTATACCTGTAAATAGCTCTCTTCAACGTAGAATCTTCGACTAATTTGGAGACGAATTTCTGATTCTTCTAGACATGGGTCTGACTGACCTCTTAATCGGTTTTATTCCCATATTCACGGCCTTTGTTTTAGTAAATCGGTCAAACTTCATGTTATTTTAGGTGACTTATCGTAACTCTTTAACCAAATGGTAGGCCAGTCCTGTTTTTCGATAAAGCCACAGGCTATAAAAACGCCAAAAGACGTGAACAACGAATAAAATAGAAAAAAATGTGTTATTTTACAGACAGACGGCGTAACTTTGTCACTCTCTCATGCCTTAACTTGTAGCAAAGTCCCATTTTACACGATTGTACCTAGTGAATGCTATGGGAGTTTCCTAGATCAAATGAATAATAATAATAATAATAATAATAATAATAATAACAATAATGAGTTCATTAAGGAAACTTCCATAGTATTCACTAGCTACTGTTTTATTCTTTGCTAGATAAGCAATAAAAGAATTTAATTTGCGTCCTTGAAAACACCGGTCATCCAGTTTTCGCCGGCGAAAATCACCTCGCCAAAGTAACAAAGGGACGCACAAAATCTATTGGCTTTCTTTTAAAAGGATTTCACAATTTGTGAAGAATTCGTAACTGCCTTGTGTAAAAATACGTATCACAGGATATTTTGTGTTTTGGACATTGACAACTGTATAACTGTACCATGATGAAAGAGATCGCTGAAGAAGAAGAAAAGGAGAAGAAGAAAAAGAACAAGAACAAGAACAAGAAACGCACTCAATTTTCTAGACATAACCATAAAAAAAAGATTAAACAAACATGTATTTGACATATAAAGTAAAGCCAAACAAGTGCCACTATCTTAAATGTAACTTCAAACCACTTACAGAATCAAAAACAGGCTGCAATTAGATACATGTTAAACAGATTGAACAGGATTACCAAAAAGAGCCGGCCATTATAAAAGAAATAGCATTAAAAATGCCTACAAAAAACAGCAGTAGATAAACTTAACAGGAAGATAAAGCATTATAATGAAAAAAAAAGAACCAAACCACGCCAACACATATAACCTGCACTACCACAGAAATGGCCCGCGATGACCTATTATAACAAACCCACACATAAAATAGGTAATTCAGTCAAAAAGTAAGGCGTAAACACTGCTTGCAAAACAAATAACTCATTACAAAACACGTCCCAAAACCAAAACAAAAGGCAGACAGATACTAGCAAACTGGTATCTATCGACTCGGTTACAGAGATTATGAAAAAATATCCATTAGAATGACTGGCAGGACATTCGACACAAGATATAAAGAACACATCAGATCATTGAAATATGGTACAAAACATTCAACATTTGCAGATAATCTAAAACAAGAACAGACCAGCCAATATTGAAAAAGATATGAAAAACATAAACGTCTGTAAAGACATACACCTCCCTTTCCCTGAAAATTTCCACGTATACAAAGTATTAACACAAAATGAACATTTGCTCAATGTCCAAACAAATATTGGAAACTAAACACTACATAAAATAATTGAAAAATCAAATTAAAAAAAAAAGCCTTTTCCATCCTTCACCCTCTCCACCTAACCAATGCACGCTTTCATCTCACCCACTATCCCCACCTGTTTCATTTTACTACTTGCTTCTCACCTTTTCCTCCAACTCACTACCCGTCACACTACTATGCACTTATGTTCACTCATAAAAAAGACATCCATCATTACTCTTACACAGTATATAATTACACAGCAACATAATTAAATAGAATAACACACATATAGTTAACTAAAAGAACATAGGTCAAAGACAAATTAATGGCAATATTATGTTGGCAACACTACAAAACACAATACACACTTATACGCAAAACGTATGCTGTGTAAAACGTAAGAAATGCGTAGTTCTGCATAGCAGCGAAAAATTACTACAAATATCAGTATCTAATGAAGAGAGACACCAAAGACGTGCTAGCGATGGCATTTCTTACTGCAGCCGAGGAAGCAAGCAGAAATTGTAAATATCTCTAACTACCGACCACTGATGATGCTTTACTTAAAAAACAAAAAAAGAAATGCATCTTATGGGAAAATCTCTAACGAAAATACCTTCAGGAACTGTGAAGCAACTACGAACAACATGGTAACACAGTCCATTACGCACTTCCAAATAATTCTGCGCTCGAAAAGTACGTTCTCATAATTTTCTTCCTAGAATTAAGCACAATGTTTGATACCGGTAGACTTCTCTTGGCCATGAATCCCTTTTTTTCCTACGCTTCTCTGCTTTTTTTGTCCTCTGTACTTCGTCCGTCACGAGTTACTTTTGCTTTCAAGGTAGCAGAATTCCATCACTTCGTCTGTTCCAGGGTCTCTAACTCTGATGTCAATTTCATAACCAATGTCATTAAATGAACAACACTGCGTAATCAGCGTCATTCAGAAATGAAGTACCTAATAATCTCATTTCCACTGCTTCTCATTGCATTCGTCTTTATTCGATTAACCCTCAGTCCATATTCTGTGTTCATTATATTGTTCATATTGTTCAATAAGTCCTAAAATCCTTTCACACTTCCACTGATGATAGAAATGGAATCATCGAAGCTCTTCGTTGATATTCTTTCACCTTTAATTTTAATCCTACTCCTTTATTTCCACCATTGCTTCTTTGGTGTACAGACTCAGTAGTAAAGGAGAAAGGCTGATTCCCTGTATCATCCCCTTTATAATCCGAACACTTCGTTCTTGGTGTTCTAGTACATTCTCTTGGTTCTTGTACTTAAAGTATATTACTCGTCTTTCCCTATAGATTACCCCTATTTTTCTCAGAATTTCGAGCATCTTTCGCCATTTTACATTGACGAACCCTTCTTCTAGGTCGACAAATCCTACGAGCTTGTCTTCATTTACGTTCTATCTTGCTTTCTTATCGAGCACAGCGTCAGAATTGCCTCTCTAGTGTCTTTACCTTTCATAAAGCCAAACTGATCGTCACCTAACAGATCAACATTTATGTTTTTTATTCTTTTGTCCGTTATTCTTGACAGCAGCTTGGATGCATGAGCTGACTCTGCGATAGCTATCACACCTGTCCGCCCTTGCTATCTTCTTAATTGTGCGGATGATGTTTTTTCGAAAGTTTGATGCTGTGTTACTAGTGTCATGAATTATACTCACCACTTGAATAGTTGTTTGGTTGCCACTCCGTCCAATGACTTCAGAAATTCCGAAAGATTATTATCCATTCCTTCCGCCTTATTTGATCGCAAGTCTTTCAAAGTATTAAATTCGACTGTAATACGGGATCACCTGTGTCATCCATATCGATTACCAGTTCTTCTTCTAACACATCATTTGGTTTCTTCGCGTCGCAGAGGCCTTCAGTGTATTTTTTTCGCCTATCTACTATATTCTCTTTTTAATTTCATCGAAGGTTCTTTTGACTTTTCTGTATGCTCAGTATGTTCTTCCGACGGCAATTTCTTTTCCATTTTTTCAGTTTTCCTGACCCACTTTACCTTAGAGTCCCTACACTTCATATTTATTTAATTTCGTATTGAGGTATATTGCTGTATTGCTGTCTTTTCCTGAGCATTTTTGTACTTCTTTATTCCATCTTTCAGTTGAAATAGTTTTTCTGTTAACCAAGGTTCTTTCGCAATTACGTTTCTAACATCTGTATTTATCCGTTCAACTTCTGAATTTGCCTTTTTGAGAGACGTTCACTCCTCTTCAACTGAACTGCCTACTGTGGTATTCATTATCACAGTATCTACAGTGTTACAGAACTTCAAACGTACATCATCATACCTTACTTCAACCTACTTTTCATCATTACTAAATTGTGGTTTGAGTCTAAATTTGATCCTGGGTACGCCTTTCAATATAACATCATATTTAAGAATCCCTGTCAGTCCATTATGTAATCCAGCCGGTATCTCCCGCCTTATTCCAAGAATACCTCCTACTGTGGTCATTTTTGAACAGAGTTCAAATTGCTCTGAGCACTATGGGACTTAACACCTGAGGTCATCAGTCCCCTAGAACTTAGAACTACTTAAACCGTAGTGGTCGCGCGGTTCCAGACTGAGGCGTCTAGAGCCGCTCGGCTACACCGTCCGGCTGAACAGAGTATTCGATGTTGCCATTTGAAGTTTACAGCAGAACTCCATTAGCCGTCCTCCTCTATCATTCCTGCAACTGAGCCCATATTATTCCATAACTCTGTCTCAGATTCCCTTCACCACTACCGTGTTCCAGTCACCAATGATTATTAGATGTTCATCTCCATTGATACGCTGAATCACACTTTCATTATCGCTATATATACTTCCTGTATCTCTTCATCTTTTGCTTTCGACAGTGGAATGTATATTTATGTTGTATGGTTTGCTGTCAACTATAATGTGAAATATTACGTGACTGTACTAGCTTAGCGCCCTCTTCTTCGCTCACTTAGACTGTGTGGCCTGTAGAGATTTTTTTTGTTCTGTTTTTATTTAATCGAATTTTATATTGTTCACAAATTTCAACTCCTTCTAAGCGCTTCACACTGATTAAAAGCATATAAGCATGGTCTTTGCCCTATGTACTTCTGACCAGAAAGCTATTCTGGTATCTAGAGTCCAAAGTTTTTGTTAATCATGGTTTTTGCGTTCTTCTGGAGGAACTCCCATAGAACTTTTCATCCTCTAACAAATATTTCTTTACATCTAACCCAGAAGTGAAATACCAATTTACATAAATTTAGCTTTAAAATTTTTTAATGTAACGAAATATTTGCTTAAAAATATTCATCCCCTATTGCACTCCCTCAGGAGTTTGAATGTCCAGAAACATTGAAACATGTATTGTTTCATTTTTAACCGACAGGTCAAATACCAATTTTCATAGAGGTAGTTTTAAAAATGCTGTAGTAGTTCTTTAATGACGATATATTTTGAAAAAAAAAAAAGCTTTCACCCACTATTTGCAGCGCGAGATTAGCCGAGCGGTCTCAGGCGCTGCAGTCATGGACTGTGCGGCTGGTCCCGGCGGAGGTTCGATTCCTCCCTCGGGCATGAGTGTGTGTGTGTTTGTCCTTAGGATAATTTAGGTTAAGTAGTGTGTAAGCTTAGGGACTGATTCCTTAGCAGTTAAGTCCTATAAGATTTCACACACATTTGAACATTTTTCACCCACTATTTTATCCCCATAGAGTTAAATTCCAAAAATGCTGAAACACGTATTTCTCTGCTTCTGACCGAGAAACGAAATATAAATTTTCAAAGGTGAAGCGTCAAAATCGCCTTAATAGTGACAGTTTTCAAAAAGCGCTCCATCCCCTATTCCCCTATTTCGAAAAATCCCTTCTTGAACCACGCCTACAATACAGGGTGTTACAAAAAGGTACGGCCAAACTTTCAGGAAACATTCCTCACACACAAATAAAGAAAAGATGTTATGTGGACATGTGTCCGGAAACGCTTAATTTCCATGTTAGAGCTTATTTTAGTTTCGTCAGTATGTACTGTACTTCCTCGATTCACCGCCATGATTTCATACGGGATACTCTACCTGTGCTGCTACAACATGTGTCTTTACAAGTATGACACAACATGTGGTTCATGCGCGATGAGGCTCCTGCACATTTCAGTCGAAGTGTTCGTACGCTTATCAACAACAGAATCGGTGACCGATGGATTGGTAGAGGCGGACCAATTCCATGGCCTCCACGCTCTCCTGACCTCAACCCTCTTGACTTTCATTTATGGGGGCATTTGGAAGCTCTTGTCTACGCAACCCCGGTACCAAATGTAGAGACTCTTCGTGCTCGTATTGTGGACGGCTGTGGTACAATACGCCATTCTCCAGGGCTGCATCAGTGCATCAGTGATTCCATGCGACGGAGGGTGGATGCATGTATCCTCGCTAACGGAGGACATTTTGAACATTTCCTGTAACAAAGTGTTTGAAGTCACGCTGGTACATTCTGTTGCTGTGTGTTTCCATTCCATGATTAATGTGATTTGAAGAGAAGTAATAAAATGAGCTCTGCATGGAAAGTAAGCGTTTGCGGACCATGTCTACACAACATATTTTCTTTCTTTGTGTGTGAGGAATGTTTCCTGGAAGTTTGGTCGTACCTTTTTGTAACACCCTGTATAAGATTGGCACATTACAAATTTCAAGTTTCTTCCCTTAGCGATTTGATCTGGGTGATAATGGGCCAGTAATAACATTGCCTCTTACGTTTTGAGATAGTTCAAAATAGATCACTCTCTAACCTGCCTTCGGAATCCTATTCCGCTTGCACCATTTCCCGCTGATGCTGATGTTACGCCACATTCACATGATCAGAGATCCTTATCTTCTTCAATTCAATGACTCCCACTCAAAATAGACAGAGTCTTTGCATTTCTCTTTTATGATTGTCTAACTTCGCTGCCACATTTAGGCTTCCGAAATTACACCACCTGACTCGTAGAATGTTATCCTTTCGTTGGCTATTCAGGGGACTCTTTCGGAATCTTTTGGCAACGGAGAAATCATCATGATTATTTTCCAATTACAGACCACTGGTGTCTTTGATACAGTAGTTTCCATTTGACTTCTGAATCCTCATGCTATAGATCATTACTGATTATTTCATCTTTTAGGGCAGTTTCTCACCATCTGGCCGAGAAAGTGCCCTGTCTCTCTCGGCTCCTCCTCCCTCTTTGACGAGGCCATTGACAGAACGCGTGTGACTCCTTAGGCTGAAAGTCTTGGGTCAACGTTGCTGATGATTTTTATTTAAAATTTAAGTAGTGGCGTAGTGGCTGGCATCAAACAAGGGACCCAGGATGCTTTCTCTCCAAATCAGTGCTTACAAGCAACGCTACGTTATTCCGTGCTGCTTCAAGGCGTGATGGCACGTGGGTGGTGGCAGCCCATGAACAAATGTTTACAGTGAATGAGAAAATGCCATGGCAACTGTCGAACAGATCTACAACGGCACTGGAAACACGAGGTATTGAGTTATCTTAATGACAGATGACGTCACAGAGATCTCGAAGTTATAGTGCACATGAGATATGTAACGCCTGCTGCGCAAATTACCTGCTATGCCAACCGGAAGTAATCGTATTATGTGCCTGGCTACGGAGAAACGACGGCTGATGGTTGTAGCATTTCTTCTGCAGCAGGTGCTTCACCTCTATCCTTATGACGACGCCTCCTTATGCTCATAACGTCCAACGTGGTGCTTGTTTGTTCAGTGTTGTTCGTAGCTCGCACCTTTGTCGGCGTGCCTCTCTGCTACCGCCAGCCGGCCGCTGTGACCGAGTGGTTCTAGGCGCTTCAGTCCAGAACCGCGCTGCTGCTACGGTCTCAGGTTCGAATCCTACCTCGGGCATTGATGAGTGTGATGTCTATAGGTTAGTTAGGTTTAAGAAGTTCTATGTCTAGAGGACTGATGACCTCAGATGTTAAGTCCCATAATGCTTGGAGCCATTTGAATCATTTGAACCATTTTTTTGCTACCGTCAAAAAAAGCTCCAACGGATGTCGCCGTGGTGGCAGTTTGTGTTGGTCGAGATGTCCATGTGTGTACGTGTGTTGCTACAAACAAGGTCACTCTTGACCCGAGGTAAATAACGTGGCTGTACGAAGTTGCACGGCCGGACGAACAAGGCATCTGACTTGGGCTGTAATCACTTGAGATTGCTGAGACCCTGGAAGGCTTTGAGTGTGGCCCTCCTAAACCCATCGATTCCATTTTCGGACGTCAGCCGTGGAATCCCTAGTAAAGAGAATAGTGATGTCGCGTAACGAAAATTGTAGTCTTGATAAGATTGTATTATGCAGGCTTCAAATGTCTATATATGTCTTTAGACGTTTTCCCTCCTCAGACGGAGCCCTACACGATGTTTTCACAACCAGTCAGCATTTAAACGTGATTTATGAATGAGGAAAGCGCTGTATAAGCTTTCCTTGTGTATGTACACAACGTAACAGGTGTTACTCATACATTCTAAGCTAAAATGCTTCTCATTTTTGCATCCAATTCGAGGGTTATTCCAAAAGTAAGGTCCGGTTATAAAAAAAAATCAAAACTAAAATGTTTTTTCAAAACAATTGTTTTATTTACATTCCTTACATCTTTATCTATTTTTCTACATAACTTCCATACTTATTTAAACATTTGTCACATCGTTCAACAAGCTTTTGAATGCCCATGTTATAGAAATCGGCCGCCTGTGACGATAACCAGTCCTTAACTGCTTCTTTCACTTCATCATCTGTGTCGAAGCGCTTGCCGCCGAGAAACTCCTTTAAGTAACGGAACAGGTGGAAATCACTTGGCGCCAGGTCCGGACTGTAAGGAGGATGGTCCATCTGTTCCCATCCAAATTTCTTGATCAGAGCTTGCGTTTCATTTGCAGTGTGGGGTCTGGCATTGTCATGCAACAACAAGATTCCAGACGACAAAAGACCACGTCGCTTATTCTGGATTGCACGTCGAAGTTTAGTCAGGGTAGAGCAGTAGGCGGCTTTATTAATCGTTGTTCCTCTCTCCATAAAGTCGACTAACAATACTCCACGTCTAT
Source organism: Schistocerca americana (assembly GCF_021461395.2). NCBI lineage: Eukaryota > Metazoa > Arthropoda > Insecta > Orthoptera > Acrididae > Schistocerca > Schistocerca americana. Next base: position 534,663,114 of record NC_060122.1, read on the forward strand.
CCCACAACACAGTCGCCATAACCTTACGTGTTGAAATTGTCTGCTTTGCCTTGACCTTGACTGGCGATGACGTGTGACGCCATTGCATTGAATGACGTTTAGACTCTGGAGTGATGTGAGAAACCCATGTCTCATCCCCTGTGACAACATTGTCTAAACGACTGTCACCTTCCTTATGATATCGCTCCAAAAAATCAAGAGCAAAAGCCATTCTTTTCATTCGTTGGGGCTCAGTAAGCAGCCTGGGAACCCAACGGGCACACAATTTGTGAAACTTCAAATGTTCAGACACAATTCTGTACAAAGTTGTTCTACTCACATTCGGAAAATGCATGTCTACGTCTGTAATAGTGAATCGGCGATCTTCACGAATTTTTTTGTCAACCGCATTGACCAAATCGTCTGAAATCACTGATGGTCGGCCACACCGTGGTTCATCGTGCACATTATCCCGTCCTTCATTAAAAGCTCGCACCCACTTGCGCACTTTACTGTCGCTCATTATGTTAGGACCGTACACTTCAGTAATCTGCCGATGGATTTCCGCCGCTGAATTGTTTCTTGCAGACAAAAACCGTATCACTGCCCTTACTTCACAATCGGCGGGCTGATCAATTGTCTTAAACATTGTAAAGTGACACTGTGAACTACACTCAGCAACAGTAACAAAGCGAATGGCGGCGTTTGACGCGCAAGGCTTGCCGGGAGTCGGCGCGCATGCGTGTTTTGTCATTGGCGCCAAATTTCAATAGTTACGGCGAATCGGACCTTACTTTTGGAATAACCCTCGTATGTACCGGGTGTTTATAATCAAACGGTCGGTATTCCTATTGTTGCAGTGCCGGCTGTGTACTTTGCAGGAGGCTGAAACGTCGTAGGTATGTTTGTCAATCGGTGCGCTCACGGAGTGTGACGAAAAAAAAAAAAAAAAGCTACTTTGTGCCACTAGGTGAACGTGTGGCACTTTAAGCAGTCAGAATGTGATGATGATGATGTGTGGCTTGTGGGGCGCTCAACTGCGCGGCCATCAGCACCTGTACAAAGCCCCAATTTTTTCACAATCCAAGCTAGCCACTGTCACGAATGATGATGATGAAATGATGAGGACAACACAAACACCCAGTCCCCGGGCAGAGAAAATCCCCCAACCTGGCCGGGAATCGAAACAGGGACCAGTCAGAATGTGGTGTGGGTGCAGGAAAATGGGAGGAACTATCAAATACATGATAACGGTGGTTCTAGCACGTTTATTACGATACGGTCACGAGTTACAACATATGTTCAGAATTGTCTACCGACTTTTCAGCATGCTGGCTACGTAACACAGCATGGTCGGCAGTTTCTCAGAGCATATGCAATGTAATCAGAGATAGATGTTATCTTATGCCATCCTTCTGCTTAGCAACATTCCGGATACACCCCTGATAGACACGATCTTTCGGATATGCCAACAACCAGAAGTCACATGGATTTGGGTCAGTGAACCTGGAAGGCCACACATCTCGCTATTTCCTAGAGATGAAGCGGCCGTTACCGCAGGTTTCACGAAGCAGATCTTTCAACTGGCAAGCCCCATCTTGTATGAAGATAGTGATGTGGGCACAATTACACTCTTGCGAAGCTAGAATCACATGTTGCACAAGAAAGTCCATATAATGTGCAGATATTACTTACACCTAAAAGGCCCACGACGTGTCATATCCTCGAAGGAAAAAGGGACCGAGAATGGAGGAATTTCTGAAACAACACACACTCACATAAGCAGAGAGCAGCGACGGATGCCGGAGTAGAATCTAACGTGCCTCAGGTCTCTGCATTCACGGCACCATGCAGAGTAAATTGTGCCTTGTCTGTCCGAAGAATATTCCCTGGCCTCCTGTCATCCACTACCATGCGTCCCAAAAAACAAAGGGCAAAGACATGGCGTTATAGCCTATCTGGGGCTTCATTGGGTGCACATTCTCAATCTTGGTTGGATACCAGTGTAAAATGCGCCGCACAATCTTTTGAACTGTTGAAGAAAGGAGAGAGAATTCCTGTGACACAGCTCGAGCGCTGGCTGCAGAATCTGAGGCTTTTGCTGTCTGTTACAGATATAGCAACTTCATCAGCAACTACCATGGGAATGGGCCGCCTCTCTGTACCTGCTAGACCATTTAATTCACCTGTTTCTTCAAATTTATTTATTGACATGGTCCTGTTCACAGCTGTTTCTGTCGCCGATATCCTCACAGTGCAGCGCTGCTTTTGCTGCCGTTCAGACAAAACAACTTTACCAGCAATATTCTTAACTCATAATACCAACAATCACTTCCCAAAAGAAATAAATCCCTGGCGCCCAAAAACAAATAGCATACCGTCGGAATCCAGGAAACATTTCACAATCTGACTGCTTACAGGACCCAATTTTCAGCTAGTGGTAGAAAATGGAACTAATATTTTTTTTTCAGAACACTCTACGAGCGGAACAATTAATGAACATAAATACGATTTTTCAGCGTCTTGCGATGTATACAGCACTCAGCACTTCAGCACTCAGAACCACTTATAATCGCCTAGAGTACGCTTCATGAAAATTTTAGTTTTTTTGCAGGCAGTCTCCACGATGTCGCTATTTTTGTGGATTATAGTGTATTGCTTTCTTCTTCTTTTCTTTTGCGTGATATTCACGAGGGAAAAATTTAGAGAAATGGCATCTGATATATAGTGGTGCGAACAGTACATTCCGTATTCTAGCACTAAATGGATCATAAACGGATATCATCGTTTTGTTATGCAGACCGTACAGTCAAACGCAAAGGACAGACGTCAATATGCAGAGGATGGACAAAAATATGGAAACACTATGAGAAATGTATGCTTAATCATAAATGCATGAGCTAGCCAAGCCTGCAGGTTGTGTTTTTGTATTTCACTGTGCAATGTCATCAATGCGGTGTGTTAGTCATGGTCAGAGCTGAGTGTATGTAGTTACAAGCGAATTACTTCCAGGCTAAACGGATTCGAAGCCAACGGCCTTTCTGCAGTGGTAACGCCGGTTCCCGTCAGATCACCGAAGTTAAGCTCTGTCGGACTGGGCTAGCATTTGGATGGGTGACCATCCGCTCTGCCGAGCGCTGTTGGCAAGCAGGATGCACTCAGCCCTTGTGAAGCAAACTGAGGAGCTACTTGATTGAGAAGTAGCAGCTCCGGTCTCCTAAACTGACATGCGGCTAGGAGAGCGGTGTGCTGGAGTTTAGTTTTCAGTTTTAAATGAATTTGAATGTGAGCAAATTGTTGGTGCTGATATGGTCGGTGCTTCCGCGACCAACGTAGCCAAAGTGTTTGGTGTTTCGAGAGACACTGTATTGAAGTTTTATACTGAATAAAGGTAAGGCGGAAAACATCATCTGCTGTCACAACGCGGATAAAGGTTTGTGTTGAGTTATCGTGTCAGACTGCCATTGAAGAGGATTACGACCAAAAACTGTAGACTGTAGAACTGAACGTCGCACTCGAGAACCCTGTCAGAACTATATATATATCCCACGAAAGGAGCTCCATAAGCACAGCATTACAGAGCGAGCTGGAATTTCAAAACCACTCAACAGCGATGCAGATACTCGTAATAGTAAAACATGGTGCTGAAGCCATAAAACCTGGAGTATGGACCAATGGAAGAATGTCATTTGGTCACATGACTCTTGTTTCATACTGCTTTCAACTTCTTGGCGAGTTTACGTCCTAAGAGTGAAACATAGCGAGGTGTTCGGTGATAATTTTGGAAGCCATATCGTGCTATTCATGGGCCGCACAGTTACAGTCTTTGTCCTCCAATGGTGACGCCATGTTTCAAGACGACAGCACGCATGTTCACACGGCTCGCGTAGTTCAGGGATGGTTTTGTGAGCACGAGGATGAATTTTCGCATGTTCCATGACCACCACAATCATCAAATCTCAATATTAATCAGTGTTTGTCGTCTACTTTGTAGAGAAGAGTGTGTGATCGCTATCCACCTCCATCATCGTTACCTGAATTTTCTACTGCTTTGCAGGAAGAGAGATACCGTTGAAAACCATGTAAAGCATGTGGTTATCCATTCCGCGACAACTGAAATCTGTTATGAACGCCAAAGTTTTCTTGCACCGTTTTAGACATAGTAATGTATTGTGTTTGTGGTGTTTCCATAATCTTAGTCCCATTCAAAATGCAGTCACATACGTTTACTGTCCCGATAGAGTGGCTTTGCGTCTAACGTTAAACATAAAAGATACAGACACTCTACTAACTCCATGATCTCTGAGCAACAGTCCACACTTTGCAAAGAGTTGTTCTACTTCACGTAGTTCTAGGTCACTTGTAGGTATCTGAAATTATTGTTAATATCATCAGGAGTGATTACGAACTTCCATTTGCAACAGAAAAGTTGACGATCTCAATCTTCTCGGCTCACTGTACGGCGTAAAAACTGCACTGCAAACGAAGCTTGAATAATACACCCTATTTAGTAAATTTTTGAATTATAACTGTGTCTGCATTGTCTATGCCTTCCTTTCCCTTTATTTACGTTCCACCTAGCAACGCTTGGAGGATGACTCAGTATTTCAGTTCTCGGGCGCCTTCAGAGAGCTTCATACTTGCGGTTAGGTTCATACACTTCTTTGATAATCGTTTTTAAAGGCGTGAGGAGTTAATTAAAACCTGTTGAGAAGCCGCAGGATTTTGTTTCACTCACATCAAAGCTGCCTGAGTCTTTCACCCACAGCCTGTGTCACCCGCCAAAGCAGTCCTCTACGGGAGAGGACACTTTACGTTCAGCAGGTCTTTCTGACTGATGCTGTCACTCTTTTTGAGGAGCAACACCTGTTTCATAAACAGCAACGTTGCTATTGACTTCCGAGTGGATGTACGAGATACATCGAGGAACAGTCTCCGCACAGAATGGAACGGTAATCATAATACAAGTTGCTTGTCACAGTCTTAGCTTTCAAAATTTTTTTTTTCTTCTACAAACAATGGTTCATAATCATACCTATAATATGAAATTTCCTGGCAGATTAAAACTGTGTGCCGGAACGAGACTCGAACTCACGACGTTTGCCTTTGACGGGCAAGTGCTCTACCAACTGAGCTACCCAAGCACAGCTCACGACCTCTCCTCGCAGCTGTAATTCCGCCAGTACCTCGTCTCCTACCTTCCAAACTTTACAGAAGCTCTCCTGCGAACCCTGCAGAACTAGCACTCCTGGAAGAAAGGATATTGCGGAAGTATGGCTTAGCCACAGCCTGGGGGATGTTTCCAGAACGAAATTTTCACTCTGCAGCGGAGTGCGCGCTGATAAGAACCTTCTTGGCAGATTAAAACTGTGTACTGGACCGAGACTCAAACTCGGGACCGCAGATGGTAGAGCACTTGCCCGCGAAAGGCAAAGGTCCCAACTTCGAGTCTCTGTCCGGCACACAGTTTTAATCTGCTAGGAAGTTTCATATCAGCGCAAACTCCACTGCAGAGTGAAAATTTCATTCTGGGTACTTCAAAGATGTTCCGTACCAAGAGATCGATTGCTGAAGGTATCACAGTCTTTCACTAGCTGAGAAGGGATGTCTTACGTGATTTACCTTGGTGAATTGAAGCGGTGGTCAACAGCAGGCGAGAGCGATCATTTGTTCCCTGTGTGCATGCGCATTTGAATCTCAGAAAGCAGTATAGTGGAGTCTGTTACAGTCATTTGCTGTCGGAGTTTCCAAGTAGGGACATGTTGCAGCTGCGCTAGAGAGAGCGATGTATTAACTTGCTTTCAAGGTGCTTTCTGATACGACGTCTAAAAAGTGCCGAGCGGTTCTAAGCGCTTCAGTCTGGAACCGCGCGACCGCTACGGTCGCAGATTCGAATCCTGCCTCGGACATGGATGTATGTGATGTCCTTAGGCTAGTTAGATTTAAGTAGTTCTAAGTTCTAGGGGACTGATGACCCCAGATGTTAAGTCCCATAGTGCTCAGAGCCATTTGAACCATTTGAGTAACAAGTGTAAGCTAGCATCCTGCACCTTGGTGTTATATTGTTAGCAGAATTGTTAGGTCTTTAATGTGCATTTACTTATGTTCAGACTTTTCGTTCGTTGTTCAGTGAGGTGGGTATTTCGAGGAACATAGCACAAAATCGGTTTTTCATTGATTCAATCGAATAATAGTCTTGCTGAATTCATCACACACTCATTTGGATAAATTTTTACATCATTTTTCATTCCGTATAGAATTTCTAGTTGTTTTATTCTTTGCTTTGTTAAATGATTTTTTTGATGCCTTTAACTGACGTTTTCCTTATTTAATGTACGATCCTACAATTCCGGTCTTAGGTTATTTTCAAGTTTCTTACACGGAACCGCTATACACTGAATAAATTTGTGTCACTTAAGAATTTAACATGAGAACAAATCATAGTCCAAGATATACTGGGAGGGTTATGACTTCTTTATAGAAGATTAGTTAATGGTTCATTTTGCCATACACATCTTCGTTCCTGTTTTATAATTATGACTACATGTGATTGTTATAAAATTAATTGGAAATTTTGTTAGTTAATATGAGAACACGTTACTTTTGCGCAGTTGTTGCATAGTTCTTATATAGAAGTCGATTTTTTCAGCGTGGAGATGCGAGGAAGAGAATAACTTATTCCACAGATGATTCGTTAATGATTATGGTCTTCGCTCTCATGCATATTTACTTACTGTTCGTTGTCGTTGTAAATATGACTGCATGTAATTTTCACAAAAGTAGTCTGAAATATTTGTTCCGTTATTATGGGAGCACGTCTATTATGAACAGTTGTTATAAAGATGTTTTATGTAAAGTCGATGTATTCAGTACATATAGACTGTGGTTAACGGTTGTTATTACTTCATGTGAATGTAAAATATTGAGATACATTCAGTTAAATTGAAGCTATGGCGTATAGTTTACAATTCGGGCATATACTTGTTTATAGCTTTGCTCTCACAGTAGTACAAGGAAGCAGTAAAGAAAAACATGAAAATCGAATAAAACTTTCATAACCTACTATATGACTGCATCATTTACCGCATTATGGTCGTATTAGTTTTCGAGTATAGCAACGACTATTCGTTCTACGGTTCTATAACGTATCTTCGTAGAATTGGCGAAAAGTTGTCGAGAAAAGTTCCATTGTACAGATATTTTTGTTCATTAAAAACTCTGTTGGACTGGTTTTTTAGATGGATGTAAACCTCGATTTCTTCCACCACATCCATGGCTTGCCTTTTGTAATTCATGCAACATCTGTAGTGTTTTAATTAATAATAGGTATTTTGTGGTTGGCTTCTTTTAAGTGTGCAGCAAAGGAGGAAGAACTATTGCCACTTTCTGTCGTGGCTTCTTTAGATAGGGTGCAAGCATCCTTCCAGACTGTGGAATAAGAAATTTTGAGCCATTCTTTATTTTGACCCAGAATGCTACATGTTTCATGAACAGACAATTATATTCTCTCCAGTATCAATGATTACGTTTTGAGTCGAAATAATTATCAATGGAACTGAAACTTCTGAGAGTTATTCATAACATCGCCTCAATGGTAATTTCGGGTTTAAGGAGTCTGCTACTTTCGTGGTAATATGTGCACACTGCAGCGTACTATAACCTGTACCATATTTCCTTTTATAAAATAGTACGACTGCGTTGTAAATAAATTCTTGGGTCTAAATTCTATGTATTCGCGGCATGCTTATGGACGCATACTTTCATGTACTCAGAACAGCAGGCAAAAGGGTTCTTCGGTTACAAGGTATTAACCATTCGTTAAAAAATGCTGTTGTCACTATTTTACTCTGATTAAAAGGCAAGTGCGTGAACGCAAACACCGAGAACCGCACGAAAATGTTCTTAGAACGTAAGTCGCTCATCCCAAGAACAGTAAAATGAGTCATTCGCATGCTAAACACAGCTGTTTTCCGCTATCGCTATCCAGTGGAGGAATGTTGTACCTACACTAACAACTACTTTGGTTGTATGATTAGTATATCTGCAGTATGAGATCGTCTTTTGGAGTGCTCTACTGTAGGTTAAATTGTAAAGAGTATACATCGGTGTCAAGAGGCAAACTGATATTATGCATGTCGTCGTAATTTCAGACAAAATTACAACTAGCTAAGTGTGTAAATGTAATCGAAGTCAAGGATGTGGAGCTCACGAATATGTTATAGAGCATAATAATTCGTAAATAAAATGGCCATGATGAATAAATGCAAAAAGATATGTTGGATAAGTAACCTGAAGTTGGCTCGTCCAACAATATAAGACCACAAGCAACAGGAGACCTCAAGTGGGGGTGAGTAGGAACCATCTGTACCAAAAATGTCAGGGACCAGTAAGTTACAAAATACTGATTACAACATACTGAACTATTACAATCATGGCTTCAGCTCCCTTAGCAAACTTACAAGCGTTATTATGTGCATTAGAAGTAAATCAAACTACAAGGTAAAATAAGATTAATTTAGTAGCGAGATCGAGCTCACTTCAAGGGAAATAGACTTCCACAATTAAAAGCTTTAAAAGACTAAGTAATGTCACAATTTGATAGGGCGAGGGTGTTTCGATCTGCTGTGAACTACTGTCATCTGCAAATGTAGGCGTCTCAAGCGACTGGCCTGGATAATTTCACGGCTTAGATTATTTTTATCAACAGAGTTAATAGTGAATACGACACTTCTTCCAGGCATATTGCTACTTTAGTCAAACGTAACAACATACCAGGAGATCATAGTATTCGTGAGAAGGCGCAAGAGTTTGTCGAAGCAGTGGATAAGTATGTAACAGACTGGAGTATGGCAAAGAAAATATTTGGAACAGTGGCCAGCTCAATTATGAAGTGTCTACATTTTGAACACTATGTGTTATAATCTGTGCATAGCTCAGATGTCCAACTGATGTGGGTCTATCAATGAGTGGTAGAGTAGCTAATAGGTCCGTATCTGTTTCCAAGAGCCACAAGGCACTTTTTGGCAATATTATAAAGAAACATGAAACAATATGTGAACCGGAGGTCAGCAAAAAAATGACGAAAGAGAATATGAAAATTTTTCTAACTACAGTCCTTGTCGCACGTCTGTGTGACGATGCGAAGAACCTAATGTTGCGTAATTTCCGGTTAGAGTATGAAGATCGTACTATGCTGGATGAAAGTTTCCTGAAGAAGGATGATAGGCTCAACCTACTTTCGGTAAGGATAACAACGTTTTGCCAACCTCTTGCTAGGCAATATAAGCTCCACAAGAGAAGAATAATTGATTTTGTAACTCTAGAATGTGATAAACCGCAAGTAAAGTTACACCATCATCACGTCATCTTCTGACTTCACTTTGAACTATGTCCACCCCTGGTAGCTGAGTGGTCAGCGCGACAGAATGTCATACCTAACGGCCCGAGTTCGATTCCCACCTAGGTTGGAGATATTCTCCGCTCAGGAACTGGGCGTTGTGTTGTCCTTATCATTATCATTTCATCCCCATCGACACGCAAGTCGCCGAAGTGGCGTCAACTCGAAAGACTTGCACCAGGCGAACGGTTTACCCGACGGGAGGCCCTAGGCACACAGCATTTCACTTTGTGCTATACAATCAACTTTCGGCCCCGAAGTACATTTGAAAGCACAAACAATGGTCGTTGCTGAAATCTGAATTATCTTCCGTATTACGAAGGCGCCAATCACATTACGGGGCGTACAGATCCACTCATAAAAGTAAAGGCACTTGTAACGATAAGTGTAGTAGATGGTATAACACATTTTTGACACTTATCACCAGGTGAACCCTTTAAAAGTACACAAGTTAACCTGCCCTGAGTCATTCGTAGCATCCTAGACCTAGTAAAGGCACATCATTTCATGATGTACAGTCAAGAGTTGTAGAAATATCTAAATACTGGGAACTGTAGCATAATACATTCGTAGCTCGTAGTATAGTTGACCGTCTAGTACCTAACAGCCTAGCGACAAATTTTATTAGAATCTGCTTAGTACAATTTTTTGCGTAACTCGGTTAATTTGTTTTATCATTATAAATGAGGAAATTAATAGAACGAACAGTTCATGGTTCTTATTCAGATATATGGCTTCTTTACCACTTAATAGCACGTACAAAGGACTTCAAATTGAGTGACTGTTTTCCGTCTGCGAGGAAGGAAGTCTGGGGTAATAAATCTCTCATTTTCTGTCACGTTCTTCCCAGGGAGCTAGGGAGACGTTCCATAGGTCACTATTGTTTCTTAGCGATGGGTCAGGCCAATTTCCTCACAAAGTCCTTTTCGTCTTTGCAAACATATTTTCAAAAGCGCTTAGGTCTGATGAAGAATGTAGCCAATTGAGACGAGCAATCTTGTTCTGTTCTGCAAACCACTCTTGCTGCAAGCAGCGATGAGACCATGATGTTACTTATGAGATCGCTATACTGGTCGGAATACAGCCGATTATCTATGCTGTGAAGCATTCCAAACCACGAGAACACGTCCAGACCCAAACAACTATGACACACGGTCACTGTGGGATGATTCAGGGATGTATTTGAAGTCGAAATAGGTTCCTGCGGCCTATACACTTCTCCTAGACCATTACTCGTTGCGGACAGTAACGATTCGTCGGTAAATATCACGTTCTGCCTGTCGCGACCGACATTGTCCATGTCAGATCCTAACAGGTGGAGTCGATGATTACCATGGAGCCTCTCCATGATGACCGCACTTTTGCTAAGTAGTCCGGCTTCCCAAAGTCAACGCAGAACCATATACACCGATCTGGGAAACGCATTGGTACGTTTCAACTTCACCGCTTTTAATAGAAGGTTTTGCTGTGTCTTGTTGAGGATCACTGTCGTGGTCAGGTACTGTTTCATGTCAAACTCCAGTTCCCACATGCCTGATGCATTCTTCAGTATCTCGAAAACGTTTGAGCCGTCGATGCGCATTGCGCTCAGGAATGCCGTACCATGCCCAGCCTGTGACGCTGTCAAATGCCCTTCCCACAGAGGAGCAATGACGCGGTCACGAACAGCCTGTTGACGATGAGGCATGGCGTACAAATAATAACTCGAATGAAAGCAATGTGGTGCATAAATATGACCTTGTTCGTGTACTGTCATTGGCTATTACAGAGCTATTGGCGTGTTTACAGATCCACAGGGTGACAGTTATTGAACTGGGAATTAGCATGCGCTGTATGGCTTGTTTTAGCGACGAAGCCCCCTTTCATTTGGATGGGTCCGTTAACAAGCAAAAGTGGCGTATTTGGGGGACTGAGAATCCGCATTTGGCGATCGAAAAGTCTATTCACCCTCAACAGGTGATTGTTTGGTGTGCAGTGTCCAGTAACAGAATAATCGGTGCTGTATTACTTGGTGGTGGTGCTGGTTAGTGTTTAACGTCCCGTCGACAACGAGGTCATTAGAGACGGAGCGCAAGCTCGGGTTAGGGAAGGATTGGGAAGGAAATCGGCGTGCCCTTTCAAAGGAACCATCCCGGCATTTGCCTGAAACGATTTAGGGAAATCACGGAAAACCTAAATCAGGATGGCTGGAGACGGGATTGAACCGTCGTCCTCCCGAATGCGAGTCCAGTGTGCTAACCACTGCGCCACCTCGCTTGGTGTGTATTACTTGTGGCACGGTGACTACCGGACGGTACGTGAAGGTTTTGGAAGATGATTTCATCCCCATTATACAAAGTGACGCTTATTTCGACAAGATGTGGTTCATGCAAGACGGAGTTCGATCCCATCGAAGCAGCAGAGTGTTTGATGTCCTGGAGGAGCGCTCTGGGGACCGCATTCTGGCTATGGGGTACCCAGAGGCCACTGGCATGGGTCTCAATTGGTCGCCTTATTCTCCAGATCTGAACACATGCGACTCCTTTCTGTGGGGCTATATTTAAGACATGGTTTACAGCAATAACCCCAAAATCATTGCTGACCTGAAAACAGCCATTCGGGAGGTCATCGACATAATCGATGTTCCACACTTCAGCGGGTCATACAGAATTTCGCTATTCATCTGCGTCATATCATCGCCAATGATGGCAGGCGCATTGCACATGTCATAACCTAGATCCGAGTATATGTAGAGACGTTTACATGTTAAATATAGTGTGTATACGCCGTGGTTTGTAAGTAATTTACAATTTTTTCATACAGTTCTATAATTGTCACCCTGTAATGAAACAGGCAGTCTATTCCCGTGTAGTATAAATGAAACTGTGTCTCACGCATTATGTCAAATGAGGTAGTACATTTTTCGACTCCTGGCAGCCCATTTTCCAACAGAAGTGAGTGTCAATGCTCTATAGCCAAAATTCCGTCACATCTGTGGGAAGTCAGCTGCACATCATCGAAATGTGTTTCATGCAGTATGACTGACGGCTTTATGGACAACGACTTGTTGAACAACAAGAATGTGTCCCTTGTAGAAAAACACCACACACGATGAGCCGTGCGTGGCTTGCGCACATGCCATCTCTTATTTTAAATCCTGGTTTTTTCGTGTTGCCACCTCGTTATGTTAGTTTCAATTTCTGTTGTCACTGAGTCCGTTCTTTGTCTGCCTGTCAGCGTCAGAAGCAGCGCCTATTGATATAACCCTCACATGTTTTCTTTGCTGCACTGTTATTACTTCCCGGTTGTCGTCTGTCGTGGAGTCAGTTGGAATGTGTCAGGTGGACAGTTGGGACCTGCCAGTCATGGAGTTGGAACGCGGCACTAGTTCAATCGGGTTGGAGCAGCAGTGAGGCGTGGATGTCCATGGCTCGTCCGACCGTTGTCGCCACGCATCGCTTGAGTCGGGGACGGTCCTCGTGGATCGTCGGTCGGTCGTCCTACTGGACGACGTGAATTGGCTCGCCGATCGCTTATGGGTTGACTGTGTGTGTGTATCGATTCTCAGTTTGTCTTCGTGATTGCACAGCCACTGCTGAGTGTCGTTCAAATCTTCGTGCAAGTGTTTGTGAAACTGTGTGTGTAGTTGGTGTCATTTCCACTGACAACTTGTTTTAAATGTTGTCGGCGTACTGGCAGCGAGTCGGTCGGTTGGAGCGGATCAGTAAGCAAGTATCCGTGGGGCGCAGTCGGCCGGGCCCGCTGGCGGTCTCTATAAAGTGTCGGAGTGTGTGAGGGCTGTTCCGAGTGTTACGAGGTTCGTGGCTCACCGACCCAGGACACGAAAGTTGAGTGGTGATTTAATTACTGAAGCCACGTCTGTTCACGTTGTCCCCTTGGGTGGAGGTTCGCTGTTGGTGGTATTCCTGGGAGCAACAGCAAGTGTTCGAGTGGGTGAAGATTTAGCCACCGTGTGGTGGAATGAACTAAATTTGTCGGTTTGAAATTCTAGTGCACCAGCGGAATTTTCTGCCTTGTGGCCGTTAGTGTTCCTGTTATCTTCCCTGGTCAGGACTCTACAGCACGTGTTTAATGTAAGCACTGCAAATTCAGCCATAATGCAGACCGAACACATAATAAGTCAGCAGCACGGTGTAAACATTCACATTACCTACCTTAACAGGAAACATTATACTATGAACAACTCGACGGAACGCTGCCAAACTCATCGTCCCGTATTTCTGTGACTGATGTACAGGGTGGTCAGAGACAGTCTGAAAAGCTTGTAGGGGTGTTGTAGGGTAGGTTGTGCTGAGAAGTAATTGTTAAAAAGAATCCCAATGATGCGCTTTTTCCGATTTAATTAGCACTAAAGTTAGCCATTTAGATCGTTGCACACTCAAACCCAAGCAGCCAACTAGAGACGGTGTTGCCAAATGTGTTCTTAGTTTGCTTAGCTAAAAAAAATAATAAAAAAAATTTAAAAAATAAATATTGGACGGTAGCCATTCCTACAGACCTTTGCAGATGGTTACGTACGATACTGCAGTTCCCGTGTTATTCCGAATTACCTTGTTATGTTGCTTCGGTCATGCGTGCATGTCCGGCGGAACATTACATCGCAGTTCGGAATAACACAGGCACTGCAATATCGTACTTACCCGCCGACACCGCGCAAGCGACTTTCAAGTTAAATGTCTTCCCTGCACGGGAATAGTACGAGTAGAGGTTGCATACGTAGTTGGCGACACCTGGAAGTTTGGATCCGACCGTGAGTCGTGCTCGGGTAGCCAAATGGTAAGGCGACCGCTCGCGGTAATTTGGAAATCTGGGTTTGAGTCCCTGGAATTAGTGCCCCAGGGCCCCAGCAGTGAAGAAACTCCAAAACATTTTTTTTCAGGAAGGTGTTTTACGGCCTGTTCAAGATACTTGAGCTCTCACTGCATATGGGTGCTTCGCAAAAGCTTCGCTCTGTAACCTAGGACAAGAAAATGTGACTCATCACTGGAAAATACACATTTCAGTCATTGGATGTCCAAGAGTTTTATATTGTGATCGATGCCAATTTTATTCTTCTTTTTAGATTCATGGCACATGTTAACAGTTGTTTCTTTATCGGCTTTTGTCCCTTCCGCCCACAATCAAGGAGTCTACGCCGTACCGTTGAAGAGTCAGTTCGACCCCAGTAGCGAATAAATCTCTGTGAAGGTCCTTAATTGTCTTATGAGGATGAATTCTGCTGCTTATAAGTACAGTTTTGTCTGTTATAGGAGTGGGATTTTTCTTTTCGTCCACATGTGCCTCTTCTGTTCGGAGACAATGATGTAGTATTACTACCTTCCCTAATAAGTCTTGAAACACTAGATCTTCAGCCGGCCGGGGTGGCCGAGGGGTTCTAGGAGCTTCAGTCTGGAACCGCGCGACCGCTACGGTTGCAGGTTCGAATCATGCCTCAGACATGGATGTGTGTGATGTCCTTAGGTTAGTTAGGTTTAGGTAGTTCTAACTTCTAGGGGACTGATGACCTCCGATGTTGTCCCATAGTGCTCAGAACCATTTGAACCACTAGATATTCCCACACCAACAACAGAGACAATGTTTCTTGCAATCATGTATGTATGTTCATGAAGAGCAGCTATTTCTGTCCACTTCTTAGATGAAATGTTCATTTTAACACAATCATCAAGTTCACCTGTCTAGAATACAGAAATGACACACGCTTTGACCTCACTTACAAGCACTCAACGGAACTGGAGCTGACTTACAATCGTTGTTCATAGTGAAGACAACAACAGTCGGCCAAGACTGCAACAGTTGGCGGATAAAATTGGTAGCAGCTAACTAACTTAAGTTCCTTGCATAATATGAAATCTCCGTCCGAACAGGCCTCGGAAGGCCCAGCAGTGCTGACGGACCGCCGTGTCATCCTCAGCCTATTGGCGTCACTGGATGCGGATATGGAGGGGTATGTTGTCGGTTTTTCGTGACCGGAGCCGCCGCTCTTCAGTCAAATAGCGCCTCAATTTGCCTCATATGAGCTGAGTGTACCCAGCTTCCGATCATCGTTCGGCGGACTGGACGGCACCCATCCACCACTAGCCAAGCCCAAAAGGGCTTAACGTCGGTTCTCTGACGGGTTCCAGTTTGACCACCGCGGCAAGGCCGTTGGCTTGTACAATACGAGCTTCTCCCTATTAATTTACATACTACTGTAGATGCAGGACAACATTTGAAACACGGGAATACACAGACAAAGCGTCACCCGAACCGTCGGGAAAACACTACGGGAAGCTGGGTTGACATTTCGAGATTGTCATGTGTCGTTAACCCCTGACACCATACCACAGACAACAGACGTTTTTTTTGTGTGGAGCCAGAGTTGACTGTGACAATAAGTGTGAGGTGTTCAGGCGGCACTTTATTCTTTTGTGGCGGTAATATCGGCACCAACGTGTCCCTAGACGGCGTGGTGAAAGGTCACGGGAAGCAGAGCTTCTCGAAATCCATGTTGCGTATGACAATAGGATTTAGAAGTTAATACACTATGTGATCAAAAGTATCCAGACGCCCCCAAAAAACATATGTTTTTCATATTAGGTGCATTGTGCTACCACATACTGCCAGGTACTCCGTATCAGCGACCTCAGTAGTCATTAGATATCGTCAGAGAGCAGAATGGGGCGCTCCGCGGAACTCACGGACTTCGAAAGTGGTCACGTGTTTAGGTGTCATTTGAGTCATACGTCTCTACGCGAGATTTACACACTCCTAAACATCCCTAGGTCCACTGTTTCCGATGTGATAATGAGGTGGAAACGTGAAGGGACACGTACAGCACAAAAGCGTACAGGACGACCTCGTCTGTTGACTGACAGAGGCCACCGACAGTTGAAGAGGGTCGTAATGTGTAATAGGCAGACATCTATCCAGAACATCACACAGGAATTCGAAACTACATCAGGATCCAATGCAAGTACTATGATATTTAGGCGGGAAGTGAGAAAACTTGGATTTCATGGTCGAGCGGCTGCTCATGAGCCATACATCAGATCGGTAAATGCCAAACAAGGCCTCTCTTGGTATAAGGAACGTAAACATTGGACGACTGAATAGTGGAAAAACGTTGTGTGGATTGACGAATCACGGTACACAATGTGGCGATCCGATCACAGGGTGTGGGAATTGCGAATGCCCGGTGAACGTCATCTGCCAGCTTGTGTAGTGTCAACAGTAAAATTCGAAGGCGTTGGTGTTGTGGTGTGGTCGCATTTTTACGGATGGGGCTTGCACCCATTGTTGTTTTGCGTGTCACTATCACAGCACAGGCCTGCATTCATGTTTTAAGCACCTTCTTGCTTCCCACTGTTGAAGAGCAATTCGGGGATGGCGACTGCATCTTTCAACACGATCGAGCACCTGTTCATAATGCACGGCCTGTGGTGGAGTGGTTACACGACAATAACACCCCTGTAATCGACTGGTCTGCACATAGTCCTGACCTGAATCCTATAGAACACCTTTGCGATGTTTTCGAACATCGACTTTCATCGAGGCCTCACCGCCCTACATCGATACTTCTCCTCCGTGCAGCACTCCGTGAAGAATGGGCTGCCATTCCCCAAGAAACCTTCCAGAGCACCTGATTGAACGTATGCCTGCGCTGGAGGAAGCTGTCATCAAGGCAAAGGGTGGACCAACACCATATTGAATTCCAGCATTACCGATGGAGTGCGCCACGAACTTGTAAGTCATTTTCAGCCAGGTGTCCGGATACTTTTTATCGCATAGTGTAGTTGAAAGAATGATGAATGCTTGCAGTGCGCCCTAAACCTTTTCTCATATCTTTAATGAACAAATATCAGATGGCATATTCCAGTAGCGTAATGCAAGAGCCCACACTGCAGTTCAAACCACAAACACCCCGGGGCATGTAGTGTCCTTTGGTATTGTCATACCCTTCTGAACCAGAATACCAAACGAGATATTCCACTAGGGTGATGCAATACATCACACTGCTGTTCACACAATAAACACCTTGCAGGATGTACGAGTCTTGATAGAATATTGGGATGTACATCACCAACATCAGTTAAAGATACGACCTCCACGGGCATGAATACACTCTTGTATTCATTATGGAATGGTAGCAAACAGCCACCGAATGTCATCTTCTGGAATTTTTTTTGCTACAGTTGTGTTCGCGACAAATTAGTACGGAAGATGGATTGTAAAATATTCTAAGTTCAAACAGCTGACGTTACTCAGTCACGCGCTAGTATCAACAGCCACCACCAAGGAAGTGTAAACATTTCCACACCCTTACTCGGTCAGGAAGACAGCAACCTCGACTTTCGTGTGGGCGACAGCGAGCGAGTTTTGCAGGGAATGGTTAGTAGAATGCAGATCTAACTGCCTTCGTAACGTTATGTAAGAGACACTAGGTAGAACGCAGCATCGCCTGGGAGGGGTTTGATTAAGGCTTAAGGACACTGTAACAAACTCGTTAAACAAATGTAGTTCAACTGAAGACGCTGACAACTGGGGCAGAGCAGATACTATTCGGGATTTAAAAATGACATCGTAGGGCGGAGCTTTCCTTGATGACATAAATACTACACCACCACTAGCCTAGAGCACTCGATCAGTAGACTCGATGGCGTTCACGTTATTCGCAGTCGATTCTCTGATTATGTTGTGGCAACATCTTATGTGTGGGACTTTTCTAGTGTTTGTCTTACACTTTCTGCCTTACGAGAAGATCAGCGATCTGCAGCCACAGATAATGAAGTCCAGCGTCCAGTATAGAAGTCAGCACAGCAGCCAGCACTGATGGGTAGCCCAGGGGGTCTACCATTATGTTTCCGGTCCAGGGCAGAAGCTGCTACAACTCCAGCGTCGCACGAGTCTGACGGCCTACCGTACCGGTGGGCCACGTTCAGCATTCACCGTGATATCATGGCATCCGACATCGCGGTCCGTCTGATGGGACAATACGAGCAATGATCTGAGAGAGACTGAGCACTCCGCGGTACGGCGTGTGAATCAAACACACACGTTGCGGTCACCGCAGGGCTACCCAAGGGGCGAACCTACCTCGCCAGCGGGCGGTAAGCAGCCACACAGCGACGTCCACTCCGAGCTGATTCAGCGTCCTCGGCGGCATTGAGCCTGCTGTTGCACCTAGCGGATTCCTCTCCGGATTATGTAGCCACCAGCCATCGCATAAGACGCAGCATCGATTTTTATTCTGGCGAATAAGTGGAATAATCTTGAATGCTGTCTTACTGTGTCGAACGATGCCACATAGGTGCTCGGTCTCCATCCTGACAGAACAGCAAAGGTTTCAAGACCGGCAGTGGGCAACCACTACAGCTGAAACGCATGTTTTGCCAATTCGTGGCGATTACTGGCTGCAGGCTGGGATGAAAGTACTGGTCTTCACATCACATCGCACACAAGCTCTATTGGCGATAAATCAGCAAAACACGTAGTAAGGCACATGTATATGAAGTTTAGTTAAATTTTCTCCAGACATATCGAAGCTATGCTTATTTCTATATCTCACCTCTTTTCACTTTCACGAAAACTCCTAGGAAGTTTAGTGTTTTCTGAGTCCCACTGTATTCTTTTGCTAGATGGTGCATCATGCCTGTGTCAAGTGTTGTTCAAATAGATCAAGGCATTTCGGAAATGGTACAGACGGTAGTAGAATTGGCGGAGAAGAAAAACATACACATCCTTAACACGTTATTCCTGACTAAAGAAAGCAGAAACTGCATTCACAATGACAAAATTAAACTAAAAGTGTAATTACTACATTTAAGCAAATAACAAACCAACCCAAAGCGTATTACGATCCTAACCACTTTAGTACTGCAAGTGAACGTTGAATTGTTGGAAACAAAGCTAGAAAGGAAAAGAGTAATCAGAGAGGAAATCAGAAATATATGCAATGCGAATTTATCTATGAATGTAGACGCATTAAATTAAGCGACAAATTCAGGATATTAGAAAAGTTTTGTTATAAACAGATAAAAGTAGCGATTATTTAACAAAGTAGATGTAAAAAATGCAAGTGATATTGCATAAAATAAGAAAAGAAAAGAAAAAATATGGAACAAGACGGCTGTGAAATACAAAGTGAGAGACATGAGCAAACGTTAACGACAACGTGGTTGTATCTCCTGGGTTGAATTTGGAAATCGTGAAGACAGGAGAAAATAGAATGAACATTTGAAGAGAAACAACTGAGAACAATAACAGTCTGAAGAGAAAAGAATAGGAATTTATGTTGGGTTGACACCATATTTGCCGGCCGGTGTGGCCGAGCAGTTCTAGGCACTAAAGTCTGGAAGCGCGCGACCGCTCCGGCCGCAGGTTCGAATCCTACCTCGGGCATGGATGTGTGTGATGTCCTTAGGTTAGTTAGGTTTAATTAGTTCTAAGTTCTAGGGGACTGATGACCTCAGATGTTAAGTCCCATAGTGCTCAGAGCCATTTGAACCATTTTGAATACCACATTTCGTTACTTAAGTGGGGGTTCAGGTCGAGATCCACGAAAAATAGGTGAAGTTTAGAATTTATTTCATACAAGTAATGTTATTGTTAAAATGGAAGATTTACCATCGCTTTGTTATACATATATTTGCGTATGAAAACAATGTTCTTATATCGTAACAAATTAAAAATGGCAGCTGCAGCCCTTGTCAAAGAATGGGCCTCGAGGCACTTACTAGTTTGCGAGAAGATTAGTACAAATTCGTGGCTATTTTTGAATTCCATAAAAATAGAATGTTCTAAAATTATTTGGGGGGATGTCGGGATGGGGTTTTGAAAAAAAACTAAAAAATGGCAGCTGTTTGAAAAACATGTCCATTTCTTGGCATGTTTCTCTAAGTTCAAATGTTTACAATTCATATTTAAAATTCGAATAAACAAACAAGTTCTAGTTGAGGTCCCCTAAATTCAATCATCTTTCAATTAAAAAAAAAAACTCAAATGATTCGGTTAATTTGTTGATGCTCTAGAGCGCGTCGCACGCCGAAAAATGTTGTTTCGAGAAAAATTCGTTTAAAGTTTGGAGGAAAAAAGGTTATTTTAAAACTAACTGCTAATCTGCGGTCCCAAGACCGTAGAGTCATCCATCCTCTACCAGAGAACTGCGCTGGTTCTGAACTTGGTGCTGCATTTATTCATTGCGATCTCTCTTAACGAACTGACACATTGCTTGCTCCACGGTGGTCACGCGCTTCATGTGAGATAACTCAGCGAAATTTTTGCTGTTCGTCCCAATACACATTCCTAACACGTTCATGGTCTTCAGAACCGATAAACAACTTCCACGGAATATACTTGCAGCTATTTATGCTGATATTTCAACAATTTTTGACCCACAATGATGTTTCGGCACCAGTTTACAAATGCACACGTCAAAGCTCTCGTTGTCTCTTTGTGTATAGGCACCGGTGCATCTCTTAAGCAAATAGTCATTGGACAGAAATTCATATATTGGTCGAATCGTTCCTTCAATTAATCCGTGGAGCGCCTGCAGTTGCATATAGGTCGGTCGGCACACGGTTCCACTCAGCACGCTGTCATTTCTAAAATAGTTACATAATGAAAAATCCTTTTGCAGGCGTAATCTATGTGTTTAAAGGATACATATTATATAAAAAATTAATTTTTTATCGGTCTCGACCAGAATCTCCACCTAGGATGGTAGACTGCTTAGTAGCTAACAACAGAGAAAAAATTATATGTTCCCGATATAATCTCGGCTGGAACAGCTATTAACATAATTACAAAATATTATTTCAGTCTATAGTCGCACTTACGAAGCGCGCTTGACGAATGCAGGACAAGGAATGACCTGATCATGCTACTTGGTACCGACACCGGTAGTCAGCAGGTAAAATAGAAGTGCGATTATATATTAAAGAAAATAATTTTATGCTGAGAAACAATTCTACAAGCATTTCAAGATTTCGGATGTAATCACAGATGTTATCAAGTCAACCAAGCTGTGAATAAAAAGAAGCAGCCAAGCGACAACGTTCCAATAGAAATACTGAAAACTGCAGCAGAAGTTATACTAAAGGAACTAGCCAGATTGTTTGCGAAAGAGTCTGCGTCCATAGCTGGGTGGTCAGCACGGCTGATTGTCTTTCAGAAGGTCCTGGATTCAGTCCCCGCTACTAGCAAGGATTTTTCCTTGGCGGGAGGATGGGAACGGGACACACATGGCCTCGCGACTCCTACTGAGAAGCTACTTGACCGAATAGCAGCGGCTCCAGCTCAATGAAAACTGACGACGGGTGAGAGAGCAGTGTGTTAACCTCACGCCCCTCCATACCGCATACCGCTTGCCCATTGGAAAAGATAAGATGATCGGTCGGTATCAATGGGCCCGCCAGGGCCTATCGGCGGTGATTGCGTTTACGAAAGAAGAGGAACACCGCTGTAACTATTTCCCTATGAAAGACTACGTAGGAATAGATTTATTATTTGTAATGCCGTTACATGTAATTCACTAAAATTATTACCAACCGTAACGAAAAAAAAAAACTGCTCAGATAAAGAAACAAGCTAGCTTTAAAAGAAGATACAGCACAAGTTGAGAAATAAATTGATAGAAAGGATCAATGAGCATGAGTTAACAATTTTCAGAAACAAGGCATTGATGCAATCTATCTTCATACACTGGAGAATATATGTCGTACACCCAAGATAAAGCTTCGGTTACAAGTCTTAGGATGATAAGGAAAAAAAATTCTGAGGGAAATCAGCTAAAGAGATAACGTATTACCAAGACCCTTTTCAGCACTCCTAGAGGAAATTCTCCTATCCTTATACAAGGAAAATGAATGAGGAATAAAAAAATGGCTCTGAGCACTATGGGACTTAACTTCTGATGTCATCAGTCCCCTAGAACTTAGAACTACTTAAACCTAACTAACGTAAGGACATCACACACATCCATGCCCGAGGCAGGATTCGAACCTGCGACCGTAGCAGTCGCGCGGTTCCGGACTGAAGCGCCTAGAACCGCTCGGCCACTCCGGCCGGCAATGAGGAATACTTCGTATTGTTTGCCACTAGTTCTGGTAAACTTTAACTACAAGTGGAGAACGTAAGCGTGCAGTTTTGAGAATCAGTTACAATATAATAAAATAAAGTAATTTATGACACACTGAAAATGAAACAGTACAAATTAACAATGAAATTATTTAACCAGTGGAAGAATCACAGGTCATCAAAATCAGTAAAAAAGGTGAATGAAAACGACCTGCAGTACTTTCGGTAAACTAAATAACGTTTCCAAAACCCAGCTCGTGAAGTTATTGAAAAGTAAAGCTTATAAGCTGCACATAACTTACAGGTATTTCCAGTTTTAACTTACGATTACTGTTAACAGAAATTTAGAAAATGACATCACGAAAACACCACAAGTAATTTTAACATGTATTTATTTATCGACAACAATCTCAAGTCACCTATACAACAGAAATGTACACGAAATATTGTATACCAGAATTATTAAGATGAACTATTGTATATAGAAGATATCATTGGATGACGTTAAAGGAATGTTCCTACGGCCAAGTACAGAACTACAACTAGTAATGACAGATTGGTGTGAATATTGCGGTAGTTCAAGTATTTAAACTGAACGACACTTCAGCGACCTGCAGTTTCCTAATCTATCCCACCTATCCAAATGGGGAATGGGAATATTCAGTTCAACGTGGAACCCAAACTCGTCACATCGTTGAAAGGTGAAGGCTAGATTAAAAGGGGACTGGAAATTTCCGTCGTCCCATTGGGACTCGATCCCGCGACCTCTCGGTTTCCAGGCGCTCGCTTCATTGCTACGCAGCTTGGCTCGACGATATCAGTTACAGCGTCTAAATGAAAATTAGAAATATACAAATCGATGAGAACATTATGACCATCTACCTATTAGCCAGTATGTCCACCTCTGGCGCAGAAAACAGCGGCGACGCGTCGTAGCATGGAACCATGAGGCCTTGTTAGGTCGCTGGAGAGAGTTGGCACCACATCTGCACACACACACACAAGTCAGCTAATTCCTGTAAATTCCGGGAAGAGGTGCGATGTGTTCGATCAGGTTCATATCTGGTGAGCTGGGCGGGCCAGCACATCGAATGTGCTGTGTTCCTCGAACCACCCCATCACACTCCTGACCACGTGACATGGAGCATTATCTTGATTAAGAATGCCCCTGCCGTTGAGAAACGTGATTGTCATGAACGGGTGTACGTGGTCTGCAACTAGTGTAAGATATCCCTTGGCCGCCCTGGTGCCTTTACACATGCTCCACTGGGCCCATGGATGTCCACGTGGATGTCCCTCAGACCATAATGGAGCCGCTGCCATTTTGTCTCTGTCCCGCAATATAGGTGCAAAAGAGCCTTTCCACAGAAAGACGACGGATTCTCGCCCTCCCATCGGCACGATGAAGAAGGTATCGGGATTCAACAGACCATGCAACGCTCTGCCACTTCGCCAACGTCCTGTGCCGACGGCCATGTGCCCATTTCAGTCGTAGTTGCCGATGTCGTGGTCTTCACATTGGGACATGCATAGGTCGTCAGCTGCGGACGCCCATCATTCGGAGTGTTCGGTGCACTGTGTGTTCAGACACACTTGTGGTCTGCCTACATTAAAGACTGATGTCAGTTCTGCCACAGTTCGCCGCCGGTCCTATTTTACGAGTCTGCCCAACATACGAAGTCAGACATTTGTAATGAGAGGTGGCCGCCCTACCCCATGACGTCTGGACGTGGATTTACCTTGATTTCCCCACCTGCTGAAGACACTTAATACATCGCTCCTCGAACACCCGACAAGTCGTGCAGTTTCTGAAATGTACGTGCCGAGCCTCTGGGCCATCACAATCTGCCTTCGGTCAAACTCAGATAGATCGCGCGCCTTCCCCATTCTGCACACAGACAACACACTCACTGACAGCACATTCACCAGGTGACAAAGCTTCTCGCTGATCAGTATACAATATTCGTAAAGACATTAAGGAAAAATAGTATATGTATGTATATACGTTTTATAGATATGGACAAATGTAAGATGACTACCTGCCACTTATATGTGCATCCGTTGTCTTAGACATTTTTCTTTCACTCACGTAAGTACAAAGACTGACAGTGCATTACACTGTTCCCAATATTGTCATGCCATAGTAGTATCATTAATGGCGCATGTTTCAGCTGATGTAAGAAAAATATCAAGTAATAGTTTTCATAGAGTATCTGCGACACAAATAGTTCACCTTAATTATTGTGACGTAAAAGACTGTCACAGAACTGATCTTTGTTAATGAACAGGAGGGCTGGCCACGGTGGCCGAGCGGTTCTAGGCGCTTCAATCTGGAACCGCGCAACTGCTACGGTCGCAGGTTCGAATCCTGCCTCGGGCACGGATGTGTGTGATGTCCTTAGGTTAGTTAGGTTTAAGTAGTTCTAAGTTCTAGGGGACTGATGACGTCAGATGTTAAGTCCCATAGTGCTGGAAACTGTGATTTCGATGTACCACTCGGTTACTGTCACATCTCTGCGCATATTTTCTTTTTTCCATCCTCTATATATGTATTCTCCAATCAAAATTCTGAACAATAAGGTACATGAAAGAAATTTTTACGACCAATAATTATCTCAGTAAGTGTATTTTAGTTTGATTGGTTGTGCGTCAATTTCTAAGGAACCAAACTGCTGCGGTCATCGGTCCCTAGATTTACACACTACTTAAACTAACTTATGCTAAGAACAACACACACACCCATGTCCGAGGGAGAACTCGAACCTCCGGCGGGAGGGACTGCGCAATACGTGACATGGCCACGCCGCGCGGTAAGTGTATTTTTTCTCAATATTTGCGTCAACAAATAAATACAACGGAATTCGTATTCCTGAAATGATAATGATTTCTCAAATATAGAATGGCATCTTCGAAATCCAAGCGGCACAGCTTACAGTCCATCTTTTTACGGCCAGGAATTGTCTCCATAAGTGTACTTCTGTCAGTTTTTGACAGCAATTAAATAGATTACCTTGATGCACTTTCGTATTCTGAAAACTCACGTTAAACTGGAGTAGGACTTCTAATTACTTGCTTTTCACTCTCGTAGCGTAAAATGGAAACTTTTTGCAAGGAAAAAATCTGTAATTTTCGTATATTTTAGAAACACACTTGACTTATGTAATACAAATTATTAGAGAAAACTGCGAAACTGATACAAAGTATTTACAGGGTGACAATTATTGAGCTATATGTAAAAAATCTTCATAACTTCTGAACGGTTTGCGTTAGGACATTCAAACTGCACCGGTGGTCGCGGGGCATGATGGGAATTAGTAAGCGCACGCGCACGCGGCTTCTTGTTCTCGGCAGTTTGCACGAGAAAACGTCACGGAACAGCGTCCTTAGCGTACAGCGCTTGTGAGGGATTACTATGCGATCAACAACAGCCAAACTGCGGCTCAGAGGAAGTTTACGACAGAGTTAAAGCTGAAGACAGCAGGTCCAAGTGTGCTAACGATCAAGAATTTGATTCGCAACTTTGAGAGAACGGGTAGCGATGATGACAGTGTTGGCAATGTCGGTCGTCCAAAAGGGGTAAAAACACTTGAAAAAATCGTGAAGACACGCGTTCTGTTTTAAATCAGCCACAGGAAATTGATCAGACGAGCTGCACAACAGGTGGGAATCAACTGGGGGACATTGCGACAAATTGTTGTTGAAGGCTTGCATCTCTTCCCATACAAAATTCAAACATCTCAGCCGTTAAGCCCCAGGTCCATGGAACAGTGGTTGTGCTCCGCCAGCACTATTGTTCACGGCATTGACGAACATGACTTTGATGTGGATATGCTTTGGTTTAGCGTCGAAGCCCACTTTCATTTGGATGGGTTGGTCAATAAGCAAAATTGGCGCATTTGGGAGACTGAGAATCCGCATTTCGCAATCGAGAAGCCGCTTCATCTTCAATGGCTGACTGTGTGGTGTGCAATGTCCAGTCACGGAATAATTCGAGCGATATTCCTTGATGGCAAGGTAACAACCGAACGGTACGTGAAGGTTTTGGAAGATGATTTCCTCCCCACTATCCAAAGTGACGCTGAATTCGACAAGATGTGTTTCATGCAACACGGAACTCCACACCATCGAAGCAGGAGAGTGTTTGATGTCCTGGAGGAGCACTTTGGGGACCGCATTCTGGCTCTGGGGTATCCAGAGGCCACTTTCATGGGCCTCGATTGGCCGCCATATTCTTGGGATCTGAACACATGCAACTCCTTTTTGTGGGGCTATGTTAAAGATAGGATGTACCGCAATAACCCCAAAATCATTGCTGATCTGAAAACAGCATTTCACGAGGTCATCGACAGCATCGACGTTCCGAAACATGCAGAATTTCGCTATTCGTTCGCGCCACATCATCGCCAATGATGGCAGGCATATCGAACATGTCATAACCTAAATCAGAATATCTGTAATGACGTTTGCATGTTCAATAAAGTGTGTGCATGCCGTAGTTTGTAACTAATTTCCGGTTTCTTTCCATGTAGTTCAATAATTGGCACCCTGAATACATCCATCATTTGTACACTGACGCGATATGCACAAATACAGATGACGGCAGTATCGCATATACAAGGTGTAAAAGGGCCATGCATTGGCGGAGCTGTCATTTGTACCTAGGTGATTCAGGTGAAAAGGCTTCCGACGTAATTATGACGACACGACGAGCATTAAAGGGTTCTGACCGCGGAATGGTAGTTAGACGTAGATGCATGGGACATTCCTTTTGGGAAATTTAATACTCCGTATTCTCGGTGTCAAGAGTGTGCCGAGAATACGAATTTCAGACATCACTTCTCACCACAGACAGCGCAGTGGCCGAATGCCTTCACGAAACGACTGAGAGCCGCGGCGTTTGCTTAGAGTTGTCAGTGCTAACAGACAAGCAACAATGCGTGAAATAACCGCACAAATTAATGTGGGACTTGCGTATCCGTTAGGAAAGTGAGGGGAAATTTATTGGGATGTGGCAGCAGACGACCGACGCAAGAGCCTTTGCTAACAGCGCGACATCACCTGCGGCTCCTCTCCTGAGCTCGTGAGCGTAATGGTTGGGCCGTAGACTACTGATCACGTGAATCCCAATTTCAGTTGGTAAGAGCTGATGGTGGGGTTGGAGTATGGCGCATACCCCACGAAGCCATAGACCCAAGTGGTTAATAAGGTTCTGCGCAAGCTGGTGGTGGCCCCATATTGGTTGCTGTTGTGTTTACATGGAGCGGGCTGGATCCTCTGGTCGAACTGAACCGATATTTGACTGGAAATTGTTGTGTTCGACTACCTGGAGACCATTTTTAGGCATTCATGGGCTCCCTGTTCCCAGACAACGGTGGAATTTTTATGAATGACAGTGCCCAGTGTCACCAGGCCACAACTGTTAGCGATTGGTTTGAAGAATATTCTGGAGAATTCAAGCGAATGATTTGGCCGGATGACAGGTATCCCTTGGAAAGCCTATGGGACATAATCGAGAGGTCAGTTCGTGTACAAAATCCTGCCCCGGCAACACTTTCACAGTTATGAACGGCTATAAAGGCAGGGAGGCTCAGCGTTACTGCAGGTTACTTCGAACGACTTATTGAGTGCATGCCACGTCGAGTTGCTGCACTACGCCGGACAAAAGGAAGTCAGGCACGATATCAGGATGCATCCCATGACTTTTGTCACCTCGGTATATATGCTAATTATGGCTTTGACACAAATTTCCTATGTATAGAGTGTTACGAAGCGAAACCGATGAACTTCAAAGGGTTGTATAAGTTGTATTGAGGACAGGAACTCGTGTCCAGAAACGTCGTCCAACGATGCTACGGCTAGTCGATGTTACAGGCACCAGCGCCTGTCACTGGACCACTTCTTAGGGAGCAAACGCGACGCTGTACACTGACGGACAGCAGCCGAAATGTGTTGAAAGAGCCATGTTTTATTTGACATCAACTGATATTGACTCACTGGCACAGTCGCTAGTGCAGGAGAGGCAGCTTGCTGCTGCAAAGACAGGCCGCGCCTCCTGTGAATCTGATGCCCTCCTGCCTTGGTGGATGACGGTTTTGAGTATGGTTTACCATCCGCAGTCTGTTTTTCTCACGGAATCCTCTAAAGTTTTCGCTGTTTTTCGATATGCAGGAAAAAAGCTGTGGATGGAAACCCGTGTCCGAAACTGTCACCGAGCGAGGTGACGCAGTGGTTAGACATTGGACTCGCATTCGGGAGGACGACGGTTCAATCCCGCGTCCGGCCATCCTGATTTAGGTTTTCCGTGATTTCCCTAAATCACTCCAGGTAAATGCCGGGATGGTTCCTCTGAAAGGGCACGGTCGACTTCCTTCCCCATCCTTCCCTAATCCGATGAGACCGATGACCTCGCTGTCTGGTCTGCTTCCCCAAAACAACCAACCAACCACCAACCAACCGAAACTGTCACCCACCAAGTGACAGCGAATCTTTTTCATAGGAGATAAGGTAAATCTACGAAGCAGTTATCTCCATCTTCTCCGCTGGCGATCGTGGCAATCAGTCGCGATCGCTTAGTAACATACATCACTGCGTGACGTTCCGCCTACAGTCCGTCAGCGTTCAAGGTCACGTTTGCTGCCGAAGGGGTGGCCTCGCAGCAGGCGCCGTCGCCGTCCCCTATAACTTCGACGCTCTGTAGCTTCGTCGGGCGACGTTTCCAGATATGGGCTCCTATTCTCAATTTATTCCTCAAGACAAGCCCTGCAATCCACTGAAGAATGTCAGTATCGTTTTGTATATACCCTTTCAATTGATTCCTCATTTACTATTATAAAAAGATAAGAAATTCATGTACAACATCAATCTGTGAATTATGGAAATTTTTATTTTTATATTTCCATGTTCCAACATCTGTGTTTCAGAGGTAGAGTAGGAAAGTTTTCACCACTTGACTAGAAGGTAGTGGGGCTGCAGCTAAATGTACGAGGGTTATTCGGAAAGTAAGAAACGATCGGTCACGAAATGAAAACCACAGTGAAAATCCGATGAACTTTTGCGCAGGTGTATTAGGCAGTGTCTCTAGTATGCACGTCGATCGAGTTACGTCGTTCTTTCTAGTTCTGAGCACACAGGGTGCACATAAAGATACCTACAACAATAGTATCTCCCGCCAAGTACGAGGGCCTGGTGAGAAATTTCACCTGAAGCTATGCAGCCAACAGTATATAACTGTCGTCCGTTTTCTTCTTCAAGACGATTCTCAGCCGCATTCTGCAGGGGAAATGAAGATGCTCCTGCATCGTTTTCAATTGTAAATGTTTGATTACCCACAACACAGCTTGTAATTGTCTCCCTCTGAGTTTCATCTCTGCTCACATGAATCGCTGGCTATGAAGGCAACATTTTGGCACAGAGAACGAGCTGTAGGCAAGCGTAGAGAATTTCCAGAAAGCGCTGGTGGCTGCCTTCTATAACGAGGGTATCGAAAAGTTGGTACATCTCTACGACAAACGTCTATGTCAGACCAGCGACTATGGAGATAAGTAACTGGAAGTTGTTGCTAACTGTTGCAAATAGAACACTTTTGATTTTCACAGTGGTTTCCGTTTCACGACCTATCGATCCTTAGTTTACGAATAGCCCTCGTACATCCACACTACCCAGTGTGACATCGCTGCGGTCGATAAGTGACTTAAAGCCTGTGGTACAAGTATATGACCTGGTTATTGATCGGATTATAGGTAGAGTGCAGCCTCTCTTCGCCACAGCATTACAAGGGACAGGTTGAGTGGATGTGGGTCCGTCCTGAAAGGATACGAGCAAAGGAAAATCCCTGCTCCTCTCCGGGATTTAACCCAGAAAGTCCCCAGCTGAAGTCTACTGCTCAACCTGGTATACCATCGCGGTCGACGACACTAAGAAATTATTTGTTTTGGCTCTGGTCCATGTCCGTACCTAGCAAAGTAAGATAGATTACTGGAGTACAGCTGTTTCACAATAGTAAGCTGACACTTATGCAGCTTTGCTCAGAAACGTTTAGTGACAAAAAAAGATCTGGGTCCCAATACAGGCATTGTAAGGTGAGTTAATAGTGTGGGATAGGCTGCTCCGGCAGATATAGAGTAAAATCTTCGGGATTGTTAGGCAGCGTACTGATATCATCTTGAGGACATTTTTCGAAGACAAGACACATTATCTGCGCGAAGCCTGCCAGCATAGTGCGCCGAAAGAGAAGATGCGGTTGCTGCTTATGCGAACCAACACTCGCCGGTCTCAAGGAAAGGTTTGCATCACCACTGTGCCGCCCTCCAGCAGAGAGAGGTACCTGCCTACTGCGATGGCCGGGTTCGCGTTTCGGCAGTGGAGTGTCGGCTCGGCTCTCGCGTTTCATGTGGCACGCCGGGCACGTCGCGCGCGCTGATTGGTGGGGCCTCGGGCGCCACTGTGTCAGCCGATACGCCGCGCCGCGCCGCGCCGGCTGCTGCCGGAACGGAACGGCTCTATCTGCACGCCGCCCCCGCCGGCTCTGGCCCACAACGAGTCGTGCTTGTCTGTGGCTCCTGTTACAGCCGACTCACTGTGCGTGGCCTCCCGCTCCCAGCCAGCATGTGATCGCCGCCGACGCTTGACGTACAGTGTCGTTTTTCCTCAGTTCTTGTAACTAACACGTTGGAAACATTCGTAGACACATTTCACACGATCAGGGGCTTGGCCACACATTCACAAAACGAGGGATGTTCTAGTATCTGAAATGCGATGTACTGTCTCATGTTATGCGGCTGGGCGCTAAAACCGCACTACCACGAGGGATAGAAACTTACAATATTTTATTTACACTACTGGCCATAAAAATTGCTACACCAAGAAGAAATGCAGATGATAAACGGGTATTCATTGGACAAATTTATTATATTAGAATTGACATGTGATTACAAAAAAATGGTTCAGATGGCTCTGAGCACTATGGGACTTAACATCTTAGGTCATCAGTCCCCTAGAACTTAGAACTACTTAAACCTAACTAACCAAAGGACATCACACACATCCATGCCCGAGGCAGGATTCGAACCTGCGACCGTAGCGGTCGCGCGGTTCCAGACTGAAGCGCCTAGAACTGCTCGGCTACACCGGCCGGCTATGTGACTACATTTTCACACAATTTGGGTGCATATATCCAGAGAAGTCAGTATCGAGAACAACCAACTCTGGCCGTAATAACGGCCTTGATACGCCTGGGCATTGAGTCAAACAGAGCTTGGATGGCGTGTACAGGCAAAGCTGCTCATGCAGCTTCAACACGATACCAACAGTTCATCAAGAGTAGTGACTGGCGTATTGTAACTTGCCAGTTGTTCGGTCGCCATTGACCAGACATTTTCAGTTTGTGAGAGATCTGCAGAATGTGCTGACCAGGGCAGCAGTCGAACATTTTCTGTATCCAGAAAGGCCCGTACAGGACCTGCAACATGCGGTCGTGCGTTGTCCTGCTGAAATGCAGGGTTTCGCAAGGATCGAATGAGGGGTAGAGCAACGGGTCGTAACACATCTGAAATGTAACGTCCGCTGTTCAAAATGCCGTCAATGCGAACAAGAGGTGACCGAGACGTGTAACCAATGGCACCCCGTTCCATCACGCTGGCTGATACGCCAGTATGGCGATGACGAATTCACGTTTCCATTGTGCGTTCACCGGGATGTCGCCAAACACTGATGCGACCATCATGATGCTGTATGCAGAACCTGGATTCATCCGAAAAAATTACGTTTTGCCATTCGTGCACCCAGGTTCGTCGTTGAGTGTACCATCGTAGGCGCTCCTGTCTGTGATGTAGCGTCAAGGGTAACCGCAGCCATGGTCTCCGAGCTGATAGTCCATTCTGCTGCAAACGTCGTCGAACTGTTCGTGCAGATGGTTGTTGTCTTGCAAACGTCCCCATCTGTTGACTCAGGGATCGAGACGTGGCTGCACGATCCGTTACAGCCATGCGAATAAGATGCCTGTCATCTCGACTGCTAGTGATACGAGGCCGTTGGGATCCAGAACGGCGTTCCGTATTACTCTCCTGAACCCACCGATTCCATATTCTGCTAACAGTCATTGGATCTCGACCAACGCGAGCAGCGATGTCGCGATGCGATAAACCTCAATCACGACAGGCTACAATTCGACCTTCATCAAAGTCGGAAACGTGATGGTACGCATTTCTCCTCCTTACACGAGCCATCACAACAACGTTTCACCAGGCAACGCCGGTCAACTGCTGTTTGTGTATGAGAAATCGGTTGGAAACTTTCCTCGTGTCAGCACGTTATAGGTGTCACAACTGGCGCCAACCTTGTGTGAATGCTCTGAAAAGCTAATCATTTGCATATCAGAGCATCTTCTTCCTGTAAGTTAAACTTTGCGTCTGTAGCAATTTTGATGGCCAGTAGTGTACTATGGGTACAGTTTATTACTGCATTATACCTAATACATATACAGCTTGAGGAGAAAATGTCTGGAACTCTTGAGGGAATGTTGCAGAGCAGGTTGTACTGAGACATGAACGTTAGAAAAAAAGACTCTATACGTTGCTACGTTTCCGAGTTATTTAGCATTGAAATTAGCCAATCGGGGCGTCGCGTGTTTACTTTTAAGCGGCATGGCGGGCACGATTTTGTCAACGAGTACTTTGTTTGGTTAACTGATACTTGAAATTGCGCGAGCGACGACCTGATCGGCTAACTTCAATGGTAAATAACTTGGAAACGGCGCGATGTATCGAGTTTTTTCTTAATACTCATGTCTCAGTACAAGCGTTTCAGATTCTTTCTGACCACCCTCTATACACCATCATATTATAAAAATGTATGTGTGTGTGGCCGGCCGCGGTGGTCTCGCGGTTCTAGGCGCTCAGTCCGGAACCGCGCAACTGCTACGGTCGCAGGTTCGAATCCTGCCTCGGGCATGGATGTGTGTGATGTCCTTAGGTTAGTTAGGTTTAAGTAGTTCTAAGTTCTAGGGGACTGATGACCATAGATGTTAAGTCCCATAGTGCTCAGAGCCATTTGAACCATTTTGTGTGTGTGATCCCCATCTCGTCCTAAGCCACTCGACCGATTTCAGTCAAACTTGGTATAAATATCCCTTACTGCCTGGCAACAATCACTATTGGGATTAGAACCACCGACCTATCATAGTTTAGGAGATGTGACGTCATAAACAATTAGATGCGTGAAAAATGCCGCATCAGGCATGAAGTTTTAATACATTTATTCCTTACCACTAAGACACTCCTACAGCAGAATCAACTTAAGGAAATCGCTGTCATCGGGCAGCGCTTTTTACAGCGTTCAACTGCTAAGCGCAAAGGGCTGTAGGTCGAAACAGCCGCCGCCTATAGACCTAGATGTTGCCTTAGCCTTGTTCATAAAATCACTTTGTTGACAGAGGCACTCAGCTTACAGAAACTGTCCGGGATATTACACTGCAAACACTTAACTTTTTGTTTCGTTTCTAATAAAATTTGGCAGAATGAACACCCAGGAAATGCCGCGTTTGTCAGCTAATAATTCATATAATATACAGGAGTTGGACAAAAGTATGGAAACATCGCGAAAAGTGGTTGATTGAACATAAATGCAAATGCTATCCTAGCCTGCAGGTGGCGCTGTTGTATTTGACTGCGAGCTGGACCTGTGCAACGCCCTCTATACGCTGGAAGTGACAGTCGTGGTCAGAATAGCGTTGTGAGTGCGTCATGTCGCAGCTACGTGAATTAGAAGGTGGGAAAACTATTGATGCTCTTATGGTAGGTGTCTCCACAACCAAGGTAACCGAAGTGTTTGGTGTTTCGGGAGGCACCGTATCGAAGATTTGTACCGTGGACAGCGGAAGCGGAAAAACATCGCCACAACGCGGATAAAAGTGATAAGTGATCGTGTCGGGCAGTTATTGAAGAAGATTGCTTTAAGTAGTAATGTGTAAAGTTTTCCTGTACAATATGACATTTATTTATGTACATACATGCTATGTGTGCGTTTCGTCGGTTTTATTACGTGTCATATGAGGAACAGTCGGTGTAGCTTCTTTCGTATAACGCCTTATCTTTCCTAGCTATTTAGCAATTCATGATAGGTACCAGTCGGTACTACACCGCAGCTCCGTGAACCGGCTCCTCATGTCATCTGGGTGAAACACCTTTTGATTTTATGTCATAACCATTGTCCTACATCGACATCTACATTTACATGGATAATCTGCAAACCACATTTAAGTGCCTGGCAGAGGGTTCATCGAACCACTTTCACAATTCTCTATTATTCCAATTTCGTACAGCGCGCGGAAAGAACTAACGCCTATATCTTTCCGTAAGAGCTCTGATTTCCCTTATTTTATCGTGGTGATAGTTTCTCCCTATGTACGTCGGTGTCAACTAAAGATTTTCGCATTCGGAGGAGAAAGTTGGTGATTGGAATTTCGTGAGAAGATTCCGTCGCAACGAGAAACGCCTTTCTTTTAGTGATGTCCAGCCCAAATCCTGTATAATTTCTATGACACTCTCTCCCATATTTCGCGATAATACAAAATGTGCTACCCTTCTTTGAACTTTTTAGATGTACTCCGTCAGTCCTATCTGGTAAGGATCCCACACTGCACAACAGTATTCTAAAAGGGGACGGACAAGCGTAGTGTAGGCAGTCTCCTTAGTGGATCTGTTACATTTTCTAAATGTCCTGCCAATAAAACGCAGTCTTTGGTTACCCTTCACCACAACATATTCTATGTGTTCCTTCCAATTTAAGTTGTTCGTGATTGTAATACCTGGGTATTTAGTTGTATTTACGACTTTTATATTTGACTGATTTATCGTGTTAGTTTTTCAGGTGGATGAGTTCTGTCATGCATGACTCATTACTTTCTTATTCTTTTACTTGGCGTTTATCCCATATCTTCATGGGTTTCGGTATGTTAATTACAGGATTTGGTAATATATAGAGTGTGGCCGGATGCCCCTTCTGTTTCCACTACTACAACTTTGCTGCCTCCAGCACCACGGATAGAGTTTGTGTACCTCAGTTGTCTGCTTCTAGTGTTATCTGATGTGAAAGTTTGCGTTCTCCAAATATTTGCGAATCGTGTAACTGAGGTGGGACCTGGGTAGCAGCCCGATAATCCCCTAGTTGGATGCGGGCGGACCGCCTACAACCACATCGACCCTGGCCAGTACACCGGACCTCGTCGTTAATCTGCTGAGCGGGATCCATCTAGAGTTGGTGCACCGTCCAGAACTCCGGAAGTGGCGAGTCAATGCACGCCGCTATCCAGGCGGGTCAATACCTAACCCATTATAAATCTTATTTCAGGGCCTTTGGTGTGAATATGGTCATATAGAATTAAAAATAAATAATTTATTGCGATTTGAACTGTTTTTTATTAAAAAAATGCAAAAGATCCGGGGCATACAGAACGCGAATTTTAATAAACAGTGCTGCCGCCTCTAGAAGTAAGAGTTGCTCCAACAACCCAACTGTTGTAATGAGTGGAACTGGTCTACGGTCACAGAAACGGGTATGGGAATCCATGCTGTACATAATCGTAATTGTGACGGTGGGCCATTCTCTTGCTAGGCAATGACAGGGTGTTTTCATTGGATGAGAGATGTGGAGAGCTTGCTGTCCAGGTTAACATTCGAACACCCTCTCTATCGAAGTAGATAAGGACAAACGTGCAACATGTGGTCTTGCGTTATCTCGTTGAGAGATACCCTACAGACCATCCGTAATATAGAGCATAGCCACCGGATTTATTTTGTTCACTTCCGCGTGAATATTAAACTTTGACTGTTTCAACATTACGGCCTTAAGCCTAAATCAGGACTAGTCTAAATTCAACTATAATCGTAAAATTTCGCAGAACATTGTTGGAACTGATTTTTCTACAAAGGAGGAGTATTTTGGTTTATTTAAGTTTCAATAAATCTTGTGTATATATTTTACCGGGGCTGCGTTCTCTTTGCGCCTCAACAAGCTCAACATTTAGGAAATAGACTGTAGGATCCCGCTCCAGTACCTGACAGCCCTCGCATTACTGTCGACAGAAATGCATCCAACTTCCTTACACATTATCAGCTGGAAACAGGACAACCTATCTCTCTACTAAACCAATGGGACTACTTGCCTGAGAATTGCATTGCTACCAGGCCGCCTTCACCCTCTCGTAAGGAGACTAGGCAACAGATAATTTCTGCACTCCAGTAAAAGAAACCTCATATAACTTATTCGTGTTGCATTTAAGATGTTCCCTTGTCCACCTGCTTCATAAATCTTTGTGGGAGGTTTGTCCTATTGTTAGTAATGAACATCTAGAGACCAAGCTGATCTTTTCGAGATGATTGTGTACTGTCTGCGTCTGCACAGCCGTCTCAGTTTCCCCACCCACGAAAACGCAGATCGCAGTTGCATTCTAATCGGGCTGCCGTAACTTGTAGGTTGTTGTTATTGGTTTGTGTTGTTAGCCAAGGGTGACCGAGGCACATATTCAATGTTCTGTGTTCCATGATAGTGACGATGTTAGAATGATATTGTTGTAGTGTACGCTGATTCAGAGGGTAGCTTGATGTACTGACAAAACTTCTTCTCATAAAAAAAATTTTGTTTTTAAAATTCAGTCTTGATCGCACCACGTATGCTACAAGAACATATGCATGCCTGTATTCGTCTTGGCATACTATCAACAAGTTCACCAAGGCACTGTTGGTCCAGATTGTCCCACTACTCAACGGCGATTCGGCGTATATCTTTCAGAGTGGATGGTGGGTCACGTCGTCCATAGCCCTTTTCAATCTATTCCAGGCATGTCGATAGGGTTCATGTCTGGAGAACATACAGGCCGTTCTAGTTCTGAAGGAAGTCATTCACAAGATGTGCACGATGGGGGCGCGAATCGCATAGAACCTATGTTCCTGTAGCATACGTGGTGCGATCAAGACTGAACTTTAAAAAGAAAAATTTCTTAAAAAATTTTTGATCGCTTCTTCTCATAAACTGACAACGTGTACACGTAGCTTAAAATGTCAACTCACTGAACAGTGCAGTGTTAGGTTAATAACTGGAGTGACAGTCCAATCTTCTGGACTGCACTGAGAATGCAGGTGACTGTCAGTAGTAATTTCCTAGAGTGAGAAGTATATTTAGGAATACGTCTTTGACCAACTGCAGTAAACTATGCAAGTCATGAAGGCACTGTTAAACGTTTTAGAGCAGTTAGTTTCTGCTACGTATTGCAAAATGTGGTGTCGATTAGCTTTCCTCTTTTTCCACAGTTCAACCAGTTCCGCAAACTTATTATTATTTATTAAATATTGTGACAAGTGTCACATTAAATATTGAGACATGTGACATTAGCACTCAGTTCAAAAACCTTTCATGAACTTTTCTAAATAATAGATCAGTTATTGTTATTGTTATTGTTTATAATCCCTAAAACTGATTTCGTCATCACTTGATTTCATTTAAATCAAAGATCGCCTCCGTAGTCGATTAGTTTAGTACCTCCTCGAATTTTTCTGAGTTAGGGAGGTCTGGAACGGGGACTACTCAGCCTCATGAGGCCCAACGAGGACCTGCTTGAATATAGAAGCTGTGGCATCGCTGGGACTCATATACTGGCAATAATGTCTGGACAGATTGGCGACACACTGATCATGTGTCCAAAAATCGTAGATAACTCCTCATATTATCCTCTAGACAGTAGTCGACCAATCGGAACAGAACCGAGACGTAATCTGTGCGTCGTGTTTCTGTCACGTTTAAATAAAATAAGTAGCCACCTTGACTTAATTTTATTCTACACTGCCAAATCGCAAATAAGTGCACGTTACAGCTATCTTCTTGTTAATAGTGCCTATATCCCGAATCTATGGGCCCTACTACAGCAGCCATTATTTCTTGCAAAGATGAGCCTATACCAGCAAGAGCCAACGCAGATAGTGACAATATAGCTAATATACCCGGTTGTTTCCTTACAAGAACTGAAGAATCACTTGTGCACAGGGTATCATTGGAGGACTTGTGTCCGTGCATTCTTGCAGTAGCATAAATCTGCTATATAGGGTAGTCAGGAACAGTCTGAAAAGTTTGTAAGAGTATTGCAAGGGAGGGTGGGAAATGACTTAAAAAATTCAATATGTAGTTCGTTCTCCGAGGTACTTAACATCGAAATAAGCCAATTACGTAGTCGAGCAAACAAATTGAAGCACCTCCACCCGCTAAAATGCGGTAATGCACAGGCATTACGACTTGTTCAATGCTTATTACCAGTTAATAAAGTCCCTTTGACTGTTCGTAGATGTTACTATACCCGCCCAAAGGTGTAAACAACCATGCATGAGCAGCGCCTATTAGACGGAGGGGGTCCGACAGCCGATCAGTTTCAGTCAGTCTACCAGGAAGGAGGTACACGGCTCGTGTTGCCTGTAGTTCAACCATGCCTAGACGGTCAATACCGCGGTTCAATCGCGTCCACGTTGTTATTTTATGTCAGGAAGGGTTCTCAACAAGGGAAGTGTCCAGGAGTCTCGGAGTGAACCAAAGCGATGTTGTTCTGACATGGAGGAGATGCAGAGAGACAGGAACTGTCGATGACATGCCTCTTTTTTCCGCCCAAGGGCTACTACTGCAGTGGATGACCGCTACCTACGGATTATGACTCGGAGGAACCCTGACAGCAACGCTACCATGTTGAATAATTCTTTGCGTGCAGCCACAGGACGTCGTGTTACGACTAAAACTGTACACAATAGCCTGCGTGATGCGCAACTTCACTCCTGACTTCCATGGCGAGGTCCATCTTTGCAACTACACCATGTGCCGCAGTACAGATGGGCCCAACAACATGCTGAATAGACCGCTCAGGATTGGCATCACGTTGTTTTCACCGATGAGTGTCGCATATGCCTTCAACCAGACAATCGTTGTGTTTGGAGGCAATCCGTTCAGGCTGAACGCCTTAGACACACTGTACAGCGAGTGCAGCAAGGACAAGGTTCCCTGCTGTTTTGGGCTGGCATTATGTGGGGCCGACGTACGCCGCTGGTGGTCATGGAAGGCGCCGTAAGGGCTGTACGATACATGAATGGCATCCTCCGAACGATAGTGCAACCATATCGGTAGCATATTGGCGAGGCATTCGTCTTCATGGACCACAATTCGCGCTCCCACCGTCCTGTGAATGACTTCCTTCAGGTAACGACATCGCTCGACTAGAGCGGCCAGTATGTTCTACAGACATGAGCTCTATCGAACATGCCTGGTATAGATTGAAAAGGGCTACGGACGACATGACCCACGATCGATTCTGAA
Organism: Schistocerca americana; assembly: GCF_021461395.2. Lineage (NCBI taxonomy): Eukaryota > Metazoa > Arthropoda > Insecta > Orthoptera > Acrididae > Schistocerca > Schistocerca americana. The sequence goes on from NC_060122.1 coordinate 534,702,883, forward strand.
GGATCTACGCCGAATCGCCATTGAGTAGTGGGGCAATCTGGACCAACAGTGCCTAGGTGAACTTGTTGATAGTATGCCAAGATGAATACAGGTATGCATCAATGCAAGAGGGAGTGCTACTGGGTATTAGAGGTATCGGTGCGTACAGCAGGATGGACCAACACCTTTGAAGGTCTCGCTCTATGGTGGTACAATATGCAATGTGTGGTTTTCATGAGCAATAAAAAAGGCGAAAATGATGTTTTTGTTGATCTCTATTCCAATTTTCTGTACAGGTTCCGGAAGTCTCGGAACCGAGGTGATGAAAATTTTTTTTTTATGTGTGTATGTGCCTTTGTGGGATAAACTTCAGGAAAGTGAGAAAAAGGTACGTTCTTTCGGTTTGAGGAAACGAAGAACAGGTTTGACGACACTGTCTCTGGAAATCTGCTTGGATCTGCGTGCATGACGATGTGATTGGCTAACTTCAATGATAAATAAGTGAGAAGCGGCAAAACATATAGATTGTTTCCTTGACAGTTATTTCTCATCACAACCTCGTCTGCAACACACTTACAAGCTTTTCAGGCTATTTCGAACCACGCTGTATATCCTACAAATACAGGAAATACGCGGAGGATTTGGGAAGAAACAGAACAGCGGAAAATACAAATATTACTCGTAAAAATGACTCCGCAATTACCTTAATAATTTTAATGGTGATTAACAGGACAAAATAAGAAGCGCTGATTCTCACGGAAGGTTAGATTTGTAAATGTCACATTCAATTCAACTGCTCAGGGATTATGGCGGAGTCACGACGCTAACACAACAAAAGCCGAATACTAAATTCCGTTATCCCGATTTCATCGAGAAATATGGTACCATAGTTCCACCTTCAAATCACCTCAAGATCGCCGAAATGTACTGAGACATGTAATAGTGAAATTAAAAATTAAGTACAATCAACGGCTGGACCTGGTGCGATACGTGTTTGATCCTATGTAGACTTTATTGAAGAATTTGTTTGCCTTCTAGCAACACTTCATTGTAATTCACCACAGCAACAAAGCGTTACATTCATTTAGAAAAAGGCATAGGTCATTTCAGTTTTCAAGATGGACATATACACTGAAGAGCCAAAGAAACTGGTTGTAGGCATGCTTATTCAGATACTTAGATATGTAAACAGGCAAAATACGGCACTGCGGTTGGCAACGTCTATAAAAGACAAATGTCTGGCGCAGTTCTTAGATCGTTTACTGCTGCTGGAATGGAAGGTTATCAAGATTTAAGTGAGTTTGAACGTGGTGTTACAGTCGGCGCACGAGCGGTGAGAGACGGCATTTCCGAGGTAGCAATGAAGTGGGGATTTTCCAGTACGACCATTTCACGAGTGTACCGTGAATATCAGGAATCCGGTAAAACTCTAAATCTCCGACATCGCTACGGCCGGAAAAAGATCCAGCAAGAACGGGATCAACGACGACTGAAGAGAATTGTTCAACTTGACAGAATTGCAACCCTTCCGCAAATTGCTCCAAATTTCAATACTGTGTCAGCATGCGAACTATTCACCGGAACACCATCAATATGGGCTTTCGGATCCGCAGGCACTCGTATACCCTTGATGACTGCACGACACAAAGATTTACGCCTCGCCTGGTTCCGTCAACACCGACATTGGACTGTTGTTGACTTGAAACACGTTTCCTTGTCGGACCAGTCACATTTCAAATTGTATCGAGCGGATAGGCATGTTTGGATATGGAGACAAACTCATGAATCCATGAACCCTGCATGTCAGCAATGGACTGTTGAAGGTGTTGGAGGTTCTATAATGGTGTGGGGCGTGTGCCGTTGTAGTGATATGGGACCCCTGAAACGCCTATATGCGGCTCTGACAGGTGACACGTACTTAAGCATCCTGTCTGATCACCTGCATCCCTTCATGTCCATTGTGCTTTCCGACGTACTCGGGCAATTTCAACAGGACAATGCGACACCACACACGTCCAGAATTGCTGCAGGGTGGCTCTAGGAACACTCTCCTGAGTTAAAACACTTACGCTGGCCGCCAACTCCCACAGACATGAACATTATTGAGCGTATCTAGGATGCCTTGCAACGTGCTGTTCAGAAGAGATCTCCACCTCCTCGTTCTCTTACGGATTTATGGACAGCCCTGCAGGATTCATTGCTTCAGTTCCCTCCAGCACTACTTCAGACATTAGCCGGGTCCATGCCAAGTCGTGCTGCGGCACTTACGAGTGCTCCCGGGGGCCCTACACGACATTAGGCAGGTTTACCAGTTTGTTTGGCCCATCAGTGTATGTAGTCGCCGGCCGCGGTGGTCTAGCGGTTCTAGGCGCTCAGTCCGGAACCGCGCGATTGCTACGATCGCAGGTTCGAATCCTGCCTCGGGCATGGATGTGTGTGATGTCCTTAGGTTAGTTAGGTTTAAGTAGTTCCAAGTTCTAGGGGACTGATGACCACAGATGTTAAGTCCCATAGTGCTCAGAGCCATTTGAACCATTTTGTATGTAGTCCTATAGCGCTCACGTCAGTTTCTCGTGCATTTATGGACTACGTTTTATGAGAATGTCCTGTAATCTTTTGCGAGACTGGATTCTCCTCTGTAAGAATCAACATGGGTTCTACTAACAACGGCCTTCTGAAACTGAGCCCGCTCTATTCCTCCGCGAGATTCATAAGGCGGAATAAAGCGGCGTCTACATTGACGCCGTGTTGAGTGATACGCAAAACTCGTCTCATACAGTTTCGCACTGTTGGCTTGTAAACAAAATATGAGCTTACAGAATATGGGACCAGCTTAGTAATTTGACAGAGTACTTACTACCAGGTAACAAACCAGTTAGTTCTTAAATGGGTGATTACATCAGAAAGGAGTATTCAGTAGTATTCAGCATACTCCAAAGAAGTGTTATAAGGGAAGTTTCTGGGCTTCATTTACGAGGGTCGCTGAATTGATAATGTCCCAATTTTTTTTTACAGTCGTTAATATATAGAAGCTGTTATGGTATAGGTAGACAAAGTGTGTTCATAGGTATCTTAAAATGCACCCATTACAGTGTGCTAGTTGTTACTTCTCTGCGTCTACTAGTCTTCCTGCAAACACATCACATAATTTACTGCCTGATTTTTTCTGAACGGTTGTAACTGCGCTGTGGAGTGGACTACACTTTTTGGTGTAGTCCTTCCGTTTTGGGCCCATACGTCCACACTTTAATACCTGATCTGCTGCCCAGGAGAAAAAAAAGAAAAAAAAAACAATAATGACCTACTTGTGCCACGCGTACTTGGATGTACTAACATTCTATGAATATAATACATGAAACACCTATAATTATTAGTCTGCAGATTAAGTAAATGCTGATGTAATGTTTCTCACTACAATCTGCTCTGTCATTAATAGAAATATCTGCACTTACACCCCTGACACCCTGTATAGGAAAACGTCCTTTTAGGTGCTTCAAATATGACGTCCCTTCTCCACGTATGTGAAGTGTGAACGATTGCGGTAGATGGCACAGGCTTACAAAACCATCTAAACGAGTCTGCACCAGACCTTCAGTATAAGCGTTGTGCAGCCATTGAATTATTGATCGCGGAAAAAGAAATCATGACGAATTCATAAACGTTTCTGTGCAGTTCACTTTAATGATGCAGGGCGATGGCTGAAGAGAGTTTAAAGCGTCAGGAAGTGTAGAAACTGAGCTCCATGGTCGGTCACTTTCTGGACATCCGGCATGGTTAATCACGTGGATGCAATTATTCGTGCAGACCGGCTCATCACAATTCGACAAATGGCTCTAAAGGTATTGGTGAGCATTGGAAGTGCGTATCCAAAGGCTGAGACCCTCGGATATCAAATGGATGGATGGATATGGTGTTATGGGCGCTCAACAGTGTAGTCTTTAGCGCCCGAACGGAAACAACAACGGACGAGTGTCGGATATCAAAGGTGTGCTCAAGAGGGTTGCCACGGATGCTCACAGCAGACGTCAAGATAGAAATAAAAGCTATTTCATATAACTGTTGGAGAAGTTTTACGCAAATGGAGACCTCTCTGCCATGGATCATTACAGGTGACGAATACTGGTTGTGCGACTTCGAGACAGAAACACAAAAAGGCAGTCACTGGAGTGGCACCATTCACAATCAGAAAAGGCAGAAATTCAAGGCAGCCCCCTCCGCTGGCAAAGTCATGATGACAGTCTTTTGTCGCGTTGACAGAACCTACCAGATAGAATTTGAAAGGGGTGTCATTATAGGTCTCCATTTGGCCGCCGTGTCGAATCGTGGAACATCCAGTTACGTCGGATGCGACACTAGTGAGATGGACCTCATGGAAGTATGAAGATATAGATCTTCGTATCTTGCATCAGGAGCACCAGCTTCACATTTACGCCTGAAATCCGAGAACAAGACGTAATGAACTCCCTGTGACATGCCGCACCAATGTCTGGACCTGCAGCCAGACTAGGGAATTTCCGTTCCACGCATAAATGAGGTGACAAAAGTCGTGGGATACCTAATAATATCGTGTCGGGCATCCTTTTGCCCGTCGTAATGCAGCAGCTCGACGTAGCATCGACTCAACAAGTCGTTGGAAGCCCCCCCCCCCCCTATGGCCGTCCTAATTGCGAAAGTGTTGCTGATGCAGGATTTTGTGCGCAGATTGACGTCTCGCTTATGTCGCGTAAATGTTCGGTGGGATTCATGTCGGGCGATCTGGGTGGCAAAACCATTCGCTCGATCTGCCCAGAATGTTCTTCAAATCAACCGCGAAATATTGTCGTCCGATGACATTGTGCATTGTCATCCATAAAAATTCCATCTTGCTTTCTCTCCAGGTGACCGAACATATCCATTTACAGCCAATAATCAGTTCAGTTGGACAAGAAGATCCAATCCATTCCATGTAAACACATTCCACACCATTAGAGAACCACCATCAACTGGCACAGTGACTTGTTGACGACTTGAGTCTATGACATGGTGGGGTTTGTGTCATACTCTAACCGTACCATCGCCGGCCGCGGTGGTCTAGCGGTTCTAGGCGCTCAGTCCGGAACCGCGCGACTGCTACGGTCGCAGGTTCGAATCCTGCCTCGGGCATGGATGTGTGTGATGTCCTTAGGTTAGTTAGGTTTAAGCAGTTCTAAGTTCTACGGGACTGATGACCACAGATGTTAAGACCCATAGTGCTCAGAGCCATTTGAACCATTTAACCGTACCATCAGCACTTAGAACTGAAATCGGGACTCATCTGGCCGGGCCAGAGTTTGCCAGTCGTCTAGGGTCCAACCGACATGGTCGCGAGCCCAGGAGAAGTGGTGCGCTGCAGGCGATGTCGTGCTGTTAGCAGAGATATTCGCATCCGTCGTCTGCTGTCATGACCAATCAACGACAAATTTCGCCCCTCTTTCCTAACGGTTACGTTCCTTTTACGTCCCTCGTTGATTTTTGCTGTTATCTCAAGCACTGTTGCTTGTCTATTAACACTGACAACTCTTCATGAAGCCGCTGCTCTCAATCGTTAAGTGGAGGCCGTCGGCCATTGCGTTGTACTTGGTGAGAGGTAATGCCCGAAATGTGGTATTCTCGCCACACTCTTCACACTATGGATCTCCGAATATTGAATTTCCTAACGAGTTCCGAAATGGTATGTCACATGCGTTTAGCTCCAACTACGTTCAAAGTCCGGTAATTCGCGTCGTGCGGTCATAATCACGTCGGCCACATTTTCACATGAGTCACTTGAGTACAAATAACACCTCCACCGATGCACTGCCCTTTTATACCTTGTGTACGCGATACTATCGCCATCTGTATGAGTACATATCGGCACCCCATGAATTTTTCTCATCTGAGTGTAAGCTGTCGTTAACACCACAACTCTAAACGGCTGTCGTTGGAGTAGTGTCGTAACCGGGTTTCCATTGACTGCTAATGAAAAGTGTCAGCTTGCGTTCAGCGATGAATCGTAGTTCTGCGCTATCCCGAATGCCCATTGTCATATGGAAACGATATGGGGAGAGGCCCCATCCTTCCTTTTGGAGAGGCACAGCTGTGTTGCTCCTGACGTCATAATGTGGGGAGACGTTGGGTATGCCTTTATGTCAAGGACGTGACTCGAACCCGGAACCATGCTGGTCGCTATCAATGCTCTTAACGACTGAACTCTCCGGGCGAGAGTCACGACCCACTCACACAGTTTTACTAGCTCCCGCAGCTCTCTTCTTCTTTAGTGACTTCAAGGGAGTCACCCGACCACCTCAAAACAGCACCCACTCAGATCCAGAGTGAATGTTTAATCTTGGGAACAATCTCATACTCTACGACTAAGAAATTTTTCTGCAATATCATATCACAGCTGGACTGCTAGTACCGCAAGGTATGCAGTCGGTAAGAGAATTGCCCGTTGCCGGCAAGACTAGGATCGAGTCTGGGTCTGGCACACAGTTCCCGTCCGCCAGGAAGCGAGGACTCCTCTGCTGTGAATGTTCTGGAAACATGTTTTTTCCTTCTACGTACCTCTCAAGAAATCACAACTGTCAGAGAACCTCGATCTCATGTGCAGGCTCACTGCCGCTCATTATCCGGAAAGGAAAGATTCGATGGGATAGAGGGGAAATATGATGGTTTTTGGTGTGTGGAGCGCTCAACTGCGCCGTAATCAGCGCCCGTACAAAGTCCCAATTTTCACACAGTCCAATTTTTACACAATCAAATCTAGCCACTGTCACTAAGTGATGAGGACAATATAAATACCCGGTTCCCGGGCAGATAAAATCCCCCACCTGGCCGGGAATCGAACCCGCGACCCCGTGATCCGGAGGCAGCAGAGGGGAGAGAGGAATCGTGATAGTATGCGAACAATCTCTCACCACAGACGGGTAACTGGTTAGAGGAATTGTCTACATAGCTGTTATGTGCAGGCATGGATTTTGCTTCCGGTAACGAATGAATTTTACGAGTGTTCTACTTATCAGAACAAGTAGTTAGCAACACAGTTGGAAATTGCGGTTATTATTGAAATGGTTCAAATGGCTCTGAGAACTACGGGACTTAACATCTGAGGTCATCAGTCCCATAGAACTTAGAACTACTTAAACCTAACTAACCTAAGAACATCACACACATCCATGCCCGAGGCAGGATTCGAACCTGCGACCGTAGCGGTCTCGCGGTTCCAAACTGAAGCGCCTAGAACCGCTCGGCCACACCGGCCGGCGGGTATTATTCGTATCAAGAACAACGATAATTGTTTTCTGATATGAGTGACGCTGAACATATAGAAAAATAATCCAATGCCATCAAGCCTGTTTTAACTCGTAGCTTATCCTCCACAACGCGAACGCAATTATCTGTATTTCATGAAGATCAGCAGTTACAATCATTTAAATTTATTCCTGAAGTTCAAGTCAACTGTAGTAGGTAGAGATGCACTACGGGAATCACGAGATTTTCGAGTGTGCGTAAATGAATTAATGGTCTATGAGGATAGATAGATACGTGTGTGACAAATCGAAGTGTGGATCGCTCCGGCAGCGTGCTCGGATAACCTAAGTGGTAATGCGACCGCTCACGGTAACGGCAAATCTGGGTTAGAGACCCGGTTCAGAATAAATTTTCATATATCGCTTTAGGTAGTACATCTATACGCATTACAGGTAAGCTGAATTTCGGAAATAAATTTTAAGACAGTTATCGTTGCTCCATTTCCCAATTTACACATTCAACTTCTATGTGGGCAACTATTTCACCGACTCAGCTTGACAACGGTAGAAAGAGAAATTAACAGAAATCTACTGTTTTGGAAGACGAATTACACGACTCAGGGACCGCGGCTTCGGCACGAAAGAGTGTGTACGGAATTGTAAGGATTCCTCCAACCCATAGCCTGGTGTGAGGGAGAAGCCAGTTTCATATCCTGGCGCCGAGAAGAAAACACGGGTCAAGGCGCGAGGCAGAAACGAAGCAGTTGCGAAACCATGAAGAATATGATCCAGATGAGAACAAAGGTAAAGGCCCATGCAGAAACCTGTCTATTGGTCTGAATCTTCCTAATAACCTGACGCAGAAATATATCTGACGCTATATTTCCTGTCGTCTATCCTCTTCAAAATTTATGTAACCGGGCAAGATAAATGTACAGGCCGCCTATTGGGAAGAAGAAGCAGGTGTCGATTGTTATCAAAATCAACTGTAGAATTTATATTTAATGACACCATATATGAAATATTTTATTTGTTATTCTAGCGCCTGCCGGCCGGAGTGACCGAGCGGTTAAAGGCGCTACAGTCTGGAACCGCACGACCGCTACGGTCGCAGGTTCGAATCCTACCTCGGGCATGGATGTGTGTGATGTCCTTAGGTTAGTTAGGATTAAGTAGTTGTAAGTTCTAGGGGACTTATGACCACAGCAGTTGAGTCCCATAGTGCTCAGAGCCATTTGAACCATTTTTTTAGCGCCTGTGCTAGTAATGGAATAATATTCCCTGCCTCCCTGGTTTTTATAGAAACAGTGTCCGCCCCCGGTAGCTGAGTGGTCAGCGTGACAGATTGTCAATCCAAAGGGCCCGGGTTCGATTCCCGGCTGGGTCGGAGATTTTCTTCGCTTAGGAACTGGGTGTTGTGTTGTCCTAATCATCATGATTTCACCCCCATCGACGTGCAGGTCGCCGAAGTGGCGTCAAATCGAAAGACCTGCACCAGGCGAACGGTCTACCCGACGGGAGGCCCTAGCCACACGACATTTCATTTCATTTCATTTCATAGAAACAGTTTTTACGTATTTCTTTTCTGGAACTCGCTTATATGAAAATGTGTAGCCTTGATGCAAATTTCGCTGTTTATTTAATGTTTGAATACTGCGAAATGTGCACGTAGCGACAATATGCAAATCACCGAAAATTTTGCCACGAATAAAACAATAGTTATACAACGAAAAACTGGATTGTGGCAGTTCCATAGACAAGACCTGCATTGATATCTACACAGATATTGTTGTTACCAAAAGCACACACATTAAGTGTAGTATATGGACAGGAATCTGGCCTTCCGCACAAACAGAATTGTGCAACATACAGAGAGCGGCAAAGCGGCCTATACAACTCATTAAGCCAGCGACTGGAGACGCTGAAAGAGAGTGCTAGTATTGAAGTACACGAAATCTGAGTCGCTTCCACGGCAGTTCGGCGGCGAAAACCAGGAGAATAATTGATAAAGGAAAGAAGAGCGAGAAATACACTTGATAGGCCGCCGCGCACACGGCCGCCAGGCGCACGCGACCGAGTGCAGATGTGATGTTTGCTTTCTCGACGCCCTAATAGCGCTCTGAGTAGGACAAAGAACCTGCTTAGGTAGTCATTGCAGCAGCAGAATTCCTCATACATGCTAAATTAAATAAAGCACTCACTTCCTTTCGATATAGCTTACATAACCCTGGCTGGCCGGAGTGGCCGAGCGGTTCTAGGCGCTTCAGTCTGTAACCGCGCGACCGCTACGGTCGCAGGTTCGAATCCTGCCTCGGGCATGGACGTGTGTGATGTCCTAAGTTCTAGGGGACTGATGACCTGAGAAGTTAAGTCCCATAGTGGTCAGAGCCATTTGAACATAACCCTGACAGAACCGGATATTCTTGTTCATTTATGTAATTAACTGTTTGTGAAATTATACACCACAACTTTTATCTATTTTGTGTCTTGGCTGCAATTTTCTGCATAACTCCCTCCAAACCTGTAGTATAATCGTTAAAGCTAGGTCTGGCGCCTACAATAAGAAGTGATACGAGTGTGAGAGATCATGGTTAGGGTAGGGCAATCTCCAGATTATTTCTTTTAGACAAACAGGAAATACTACAAACCTTTGTAAACCTTTTGCACAGTTTTGCTTGATCCATGCCTGCCCCAGGCAGCACTCAGTAGACTCAGCTACACTGTCTAACCTGTCACGACTCACGGCAGGCATCACAGCCTTCATCTGCCAGCACACTTCCGAGAAAAACCAAAGATCAGGGTTCGGGTCTCCACCTGGCAAAAAGAATTAATCTGCCAGAAAGTTAAAAGCTGCTGATCATCAGTACAGTTTGCATTTATCACCTTAACCATTTCGACATAGGGTCATATCCAATTCGGTGTTATCTATCTGAATACAAATAATACTGCATAAAATATGTTGATGCCTGAGACAAGGTCAGGCTAAAATAATTTAGATGAAAATTCTGACTAAGTTGAGACAATTTGAAATTAAATTATTTCTGATGAGGGTCACTACTACACCACAGCTAATAGTACTTGTCTTGACAGTGTGAGATAACTGGCGAATTGTGGCGCCCTGAAAATATTCTGAGATGTGCCTTGGCGTGGCCGCACGCGCGCTGCTCCGCCTGCCGGGGCCTGGCAGCAAACACGTGATGCCGAACGTCAGCCGGACAAGAGGGATAGCCCCAGTGCACGGTCCAGCTGCGTGGCTGGAAATTCCATGGTGACGCTGTGTCGATGAAGGAAACACACCAGGAGTGCCAAAGATGGTGGACTTTGTGAAACCTTAATGGCAGACATTTCACAGTTCATATAGAAATTAATAGTAGCCAGATGAATCATGATACCTCAAAAAGAAACGTGTACATTACTATTATTTGCACAACGAATCCGATGGTGTAATCATATTTTCAATATATTTATTAGTTTCAAGTTTAGTATCTGATGATGAATTATACAAAAACGGTAGCAGCATACTTATAAATATATTTATTCATCACTGTATTTGTTTATATCCGATATATACTAATCATGAAGAAACTGGTTAAATATTTATTGTGTTTTAGAAAACACAGAGACATTAGGCTACTGGCCTACCTATTGTTGCTATTCCTTTGATATATGTTGGTTTAATTTGTTTATGTATTTAATAATGTGTGTTACGTGGTCCAGCCGTAGGAATATTTATTTAATTTCAAGTATTTAAATGTAAATCCAGGATTTCGAATGTTCTTAAATATATTTGTGAGTGTACGTGGCTTGGAGACATGGAGGGAGCGCTCGAGCCAATCACAGTGCTCGTTAATGGTGAGACTGTAGGGAAGTGGGGGAGGAGCATCGTTTCGAGAGAGGACACGAGAGTCTGGGAAGTGCGGCAGTTCTGTACAGGACGGCACAGGACACGGCACGTGCTGGGAGTGACGGCGCGACGGATGCTCGGTCGCGGCAGAGACTTGGAGACAGTGGAGCGGTTTGCGCGTGGTCGCGGCAAACAGAAATACTTTGGAGAGCTGACTTGTGCACTTGTGAGATTTCCGTGGCTTCTACAGTGAAGACATAGTGTGCGTTCAAAAGTGAATATCTCACGAGCTATGTTGTTGTTCATAACTAAATATGCGCAGTAGGAATCTATTCTTTCCCTGTTATTCAACTAATATTTTATTTAATTGCTGGACCATCGACACCAATAAGTGTTTTGCAGAAATAAACCGCATTCTAAAAAGTACTTCTACTATTGTACTAATCATTTAAAGTCATTAAGATAGTACCTGCAGATTTTATTTAATTGCAACCTTTCATTTATAAATTTATATGTCACATTTGTGGGTGTTGGAGAAAACAATTCCTTTATTCCCACATATATTTAGCAATAACTTAACACTACACATATGAATGAACTGTATAGACATGAACAGCACGGAATAACTAACAAAAGCTAAGTCAAAGAATAACTATATCACTGCACGTAAATTAACACTTCACGGAATGTTTATGAAGCACTGTACACTTGTAGGGATCGATTGTCAGAAATAGGTCACTACATGACTCCCCCCTTTAATGCTAACGATACCGCAGATTAAATTTCACACGCCGTCCAGCTCTTGTAACTACTTCTTTCTTGAAACCGGGCGGTGCGTCACGTGTGTCAGTGGTTGTGTCAGGGAGTGGTGTAGTAGTCCTCGACGTCGGTCTTGGTGTTGCAGTGAATGGTGTTCGCTGACCGTTGTGGTGTTCTTGGGGTACAGGAACACATCTTGTAGCTTCTCCTGTCTTCTCTGGTTTGTGTTCAGTGGTAGCTGTGGTGTCTGTTGCGTCCAGAAATGCAGGCTTGATACGGTCCACTGCAACTGTGGTGGGTGTACCGTTAATCATTATGCGGAAAGTATTGGTATCCCTACTGACTACCAAATATGGTCCGTCATATGGTGTCTGCAGTGGTTTACACACAGTATCATTGCGTAAGAATACATATGCGCACTTATCTAGCTCCGCAAAAACGAACGAGTGTCTTCCAAGCTGGTTTCTGGGCATTGTTAGTCTCAATTGGCGTATATGCTCTCTTAATCTTGTGGCGAATTCTGAGGCTGTGATTGTATCATCTGCCATGCTGTGCAGAAATTCTCCAGGTAGGCGTAACGTTTGTCCATACACCAGTTCTGCTACTGTTGCTTTCAGATCACTTTTGAATGACGTTCGTAGACCCAAAAGTACGATAGGTAATGTCTCTGTCCAATTCGGTGTTGCGTGACATCTCAGTGCTGCCTTTAACTGTCGATGAAGACGCTCAACCATGCCATTTGATGCGGGGTAGTATGCCGTGGTGCGTATGCGTTTCGTACCTAATAACGTAGCCAATGCTTTGAAAACGTAGGCTTCAAATTGTCGTCCTTGATCAGTTGTAATTCTCAGTGGAACTCCAAACCGGGCAATCCAACCACGAAAAAATGTTTGAGCTATAGTTTCTGCAGTGATGTCCTTCATTGGAAATGCCTCAGGCCACCTAGTAAATCTGTCAATCACCGTGAGGCAATAACTGTAGCCTTCCGATGTCGAGAGTGGGCCGATTATGTCAACATGCACATGGTCAAAACGCTGATTTGGTGGAAGAAATGTGCCTAGTGGTGCCCTGACGTGCTGTGTGATTTTATTCCTCTGCCACGCCAAGCATTGCTTCACAAATGCTTTAGTCTGTGTGCATACATGGCCGTACAAATTTTTGTTTGACCAATCTGAGTGTGGCTCTTACTCCTGGGTGTGACAGATTGTGCATTGACGCAATTGCCTGTGTTCTGAATTGCTGTGTCACAAATGGACGTACCTTTCCTCTTGCTACGTCACAGTACAACTCAATGCTTGCTTCAGGAAATGTCACGAGCTGTAGCTTCAATCCTTTCTCTTGTTGCAATAGATCACGCAACTCACTATCACATTGTTGCGCATGCGCGAGGGCGTCGTAATCAATGGCCTTTGTCACTGCTTCCACCTGTGCGATGTCATCTGCTACTGTTATGAAACGTCCCCTTTTTAAAACAATTATACACGACTGTGCTTAAACTGACACACAATATTTTGTTAGCGCAACGCAATCTGACTTTCAATAATCCCTACAAAAGAATGGCCCTGACTAACATTAACCTATACGTTTCACAAATCACTTACCTCACAAAAATCTTGGTTACTCGAACTACTGCAGTACAGCGAGCGCCACTACTGCCAGCTAAATAAAAGATTCAAACTACGGAAGGCACTAACTACTGATAGGGATAGTTAGCAAATGAAAGATATTAATAGAGAACAAACAATGTATTTACCTTAATAGTCATAATATATATAGCAGTTCATGACAAATTACAAATCTCCGCCATCTCTCTCCCACCACTGCTGGCGGCTCACCTCCAACTGCGCAACGCTACGCGCTGTTCACATCCAGCTGCCGCTGCCCAACACTACAATGGCAGACAACAATGCAAACTAGCCACAGACTGCACACAGCACAGCCAGTGATTTTTATACAAAGGTGGCGTTACCAATAAAAAACCTAAACAGCCTACTTACACTGTGGACACTGCTTCTATGCGAGAAAGTGCATCAGCTGGAACATTTAGCTTCCCTTCCACATACACAATGCTGGTCGTGAACTGGCTGATAAAATCTAAGGGTCGCAGCTGCCTGGGCGATGCATTCTCTGGCTTTACCTTAAAGGCATAGGTAAGCGGTTTATGATCTGTGTAAATCGTGAACTGTCGCCCTTCTAATGCGTGTATAAATTTTTCTACTGCCGCATAAGCTGCGTACAGCTCACGGTCATATGTTACCCAACGTTGCTGAGATGGTGACAACTTATGACTATAAAATGCAATGGGCTGCCATAAACGATCAATTTGTTGCTGAAGTACGGCACCAATGACAGTGGACGAAGCATCAACCATGGGAGCGAGTGGAACATGCGTGACCGGGTATGCTAATTGCGCGGCCTCTGCTATAGCTTTTTTATAGCGTGAAACGCGGTCTCCGCCACGATAGTCCAATGCACACTGTGGTTAGGTTCAGGTGCGCCTTTAAGTAGTTCATTCAATGGTGCAGTTATCAGTGCATGATTCCGAATGAAGCGTTGGTAGAAATTCAGTACTCCAATGAATCGTCGTAATTCTCTGACTGTGACAGGGCGGGGGTATTTGTTTATGGCCTCTACTTTACTGTGTGGCGGTAGAATACCCTGTGCATTCACCAAATATCCTAAAAAGTGGACCTCTTTCTCACCAAAAACACACTTGGCAGGATTAATTACTAGTCCATGTGGTGTCACCGCCAGACACCACACTTGCTAGGTGGTAGCCTTTAAATCGGCCGCGGTTCGCTAGTATACGACGGACCCGCGTGTCGCCATTATCAGTGATTGCAGACCGAGCGCCGCCACACGGCAGGTCTAGAGAGACGTCCTAGCACTCGCCCCAGTTGTACAGCCGACTTTGCTAGCGATGGTTCACTGAAAAATTACGCTCTCATTTGCCGAGACGATAGTTAACATAGCCTTCAGCTACGCCATTTGCTACGACCTAGCAAGGCGCCATTATCATTTGCTATTTATCTTGTGATGCATGTACCGTCAGACCGATGTTCACCAATTATGGATTAAAGTTAAGTATTCCAGAAGCTACGTACTTTTCTTCCTACTATAAACTCCTATAACTGTTCCAGACCTCACGCCAGCCTGCGTGAGCTTAGACGCGTGCCTTTCGGCTACCAATCATAGTGGCTTGGCTGTCTTGCCAAGTCACAACAGTCCATGTGTGCGTAGGCGGTTAAACACTTGTGCCACATGCTGTAAGTGCTCCTCTTCTGATGCAGACATCACCAATAAATCATCTATATACACATAGCAAAAATCTAAATCTCTTGTAACCTCATCCATAATACGTTGGAGGGTCTGAGCGGTATTACATAGTCCGAATGGCATTCGAGTGAATTCAAGTAGACCGAATGGTGTTGTCACCGCTGTTTTAGGAATGTCTTCTGCAGCTATAGGGATCTGATAGTATGCTCGAACTATATCAGTGGTAGAAAATATAGTCTTACCGTGAACATTTGCAGAAAAGTCTTCTATATGTGGAACTGGGTACCGGTCTGGAATGGTCCTTGCATTGATTTGGCGATAGTCACCGCAGGGGCGCCATCCATTTTTCTTTTTAGGCACGATGTGAATTGGGGATGCCCAACTGCTACTAGAAACTCTACAGATACCTTGTGACAGCATGCTGCGAAATTCATGCTCTACCACTTTTAGGTTTTCGGCCGTTAAACGTCTAGGCCGAGCGTGAGTTGGCGGCCCTGGCGTGGTCAAAATGTGGTGGACGATTGTATGCTTGACTGGTGGGAGAGTAGGCGATTGCTGTGTGATCTCGGGGTATCCTTTCAGTAATCGTACATATGGTGTGTCGCCTGTGACTGTGCGTACCTCTTGTGGTGTGATACAACGGACTTTTCCTGTTGTATGCAGACTAGCAGTCAAATCTATTAGTCGCTGACGTCGCAGATATGGCAGTAAGTCGTAGAAGGACAAAACATCTTCTCCGATAATAGGCTGTGATATATCTGCCATTGTAAATTGCCATTCAAACACACGGCGTAGCCCCAAGTTAAGGAATAATGTTACTCGACCGTATGTTCTAATTTCGGAGTCATTGGCGGCGTATAGATAACAGTCGTCGCAGCTCCGGCGCGATAAGCGGTTTGCTGGATATACGGACACTTCTGCGCCTGTATCGACGAGAAACTGTAGTTTTGTTTCACGGTCTGTCGCAAAAAGTCGGCGAGTGTTTGCACTGGAAGTTATCGCTGCTACGGTGTCTGCCTCATATTTCCACTTGCAAGGTGGCGTACACTCTCGTGCATCATTACCAAATGTCTTGTGGTACCAGCATAAGTTCTGTAGTGATGGTGATCGATTGCGACTTCGTGACCGTCGGCGGCGTGGCCGTTGGCGGTTGTGCGTTGTTTGTGATGCAGCTACCTGTGCGGTCAACTCTGCCAGTTGTGATTGTAGGGAGACTACCGTCACTGTGGGCGAATTTTCTTGTTGTGGCGTTAATGTTGAGACACTTGATGTGGGATACATTTCAATTTATCTGTCGGCCGTTTGTGCCAGTGCGTTTAAATCGCCTCCACATACCGTGAGAATTTTTTGGGTATCTGACGGCAACCGAGACAACAATATATTTCGTAGCACATCATCAGTTACAGTGTTACTTGCCAGTGTGCGCAAACGTCGTAAGAGTTGTGATGGAGTGCGATCTCCGAGTTCTTCAGTGCGCAGTAGCTTCTCTAGCCGTTTTGCCTCTGATTGCGACAAACGCGTTATTAATGCGTTTTTAATGGATGCATAACGATCGGTATCCGGTGGTGCGGCTATGATATCTTGTACTTCTCCTGCTAGATCTTCTGTAAGTGCTGCAACCACATAGCTGCATTTAGTTTCGTCCGCCGATATTTGTGCGAGGATGAACTGGCTTTCTAACTGGGCAAATCACAATAGAGGATTATGTAACCAGAATGGTGGAGGTTTTATCGTCACCCTGTTAATTGCAGTGCTGGCTCCAGGTTGAATTGAGACTGGCGAATCGGTCATTATCGTGCTGAAACGAGCGCGACGCGGCTGGCGCGAAAGTTACAAACGTGAACGTTGCGGAACTTCGTTAAACGGGGAAGCCGACGCGGATGTTAACGCAGTTCGTCGGGGTCACCAAATGTGGGTGTTGGAGAAAACAATTCCTTTATTACCGCATATATTTAGCAATAACTTAACACTACACACATGCATGAACCGTGTAGACATGAACAGCACGGAATAACTAACAAAAGCTAAGTCAAAGAATAACTGTATCACTGCACGTAAATTAACACTTCACGGAATGTTTATGAAGCACTGTACACTTGTAGGGATCGATTGTCAGAAATAGGTCACTACACATTCATAATTCGCAATTGCCGATTGATAGAAACCTTTGACCATTCGAGTCATGTGTGTATTCTTATCGTATACTGTAGACTCAGCGATATTTGGTCTGTAATGAGGCAACTACGTATCCCAGCCCCTAGACAACGAAATTAGCCAAAACTTTTAATATTGCAACTCTGAGTCGAAGGGTATTTAGTTCGGGGCCACACACCAACATTCATTCATTTTATTATTTTGAAAGCCCGCAACAGGTAGTCGGAACAACACATTCGCTAATGACGGATTTAGCTGACGGAGCCAGTGTGTGACAAGAAAGCTCACACTATGCAATCAGTTGCCGTTAGTATGAATGTCTGAACTATAAGTTATTGCTTTCTCCCATTGCACAAGTACGCATCAGGAATGGTAAATGCATACCTATCCGAGTCAGGTTGTTTGCCTACACTGTTTGATTAGACCACGGTTATAATACACATTTCTATTTTTAGTATCAAAGGTAAACAAATAGACTGAATGCAAAATAAAATCGCCACACCAAAAAGGAGTTGTGCGACATAAACAAAAGGAAGTTAGTAGGCGTGTTTCTACATCTGAAAGAAGATGTCTGTTCAAATTTCGCGCCAATCGCACAAGAGTGGCGCTAGTAGCGCCACTTTGAGGATGCCAATCAGGAGTGCATTAAATAGGCGTTGTAACGGTCGTCAGCGTCTAACCCCGGAAACTGAGTGCTCAGCGCGACAGAAGAATCCTAAGGGCCCGGGTTCTACTCTAGGCTGGGTCGGAGATTTTCTCCGGTCAGGGGCTGGGTGTTGTGTTTTCGTAATCATCATCATTTCACCCCCATCGACGCGCAAGTCGCCGAAGTGGGGTCAAATCGAAAGACTTACACTCGGCGAACGGTCTACCCGACGAGAGGCTCTAGTCACACTACATTTGTCTTTTAACGGTCGTCAGCGTTAGTTACCTTTGAGACTGGTGAACTGATATTAGTCAAGGATGCCTTAAAGATACAAAATGCCATTATCAGCATCTCACTGCGTTTGAACGATGTCGTGTAATAGGGCTACTAGGAGCTGGATACTGCCGAAACACTTGGCAGGAATGTAGCCACTGTACATGATTCCTGCGAGATTCTTCTACCGTCTAGAGACCTGTCTTCTTGCGACCGTACATCCTCTCAGCAATCATATCTGGCGAATCTGCAGCAGAAATTTGAGCAGAAGTTGGCACCACAGTGACACAATGAACTGTTACAAATCGATTAGTTCAAGAGGCCTCCGAGCCAGACGCTAGGCAGTGTGCATTCCACTGACCCCACACGACCGCTATTTGCGACTTCAGTGGTGTGAAGCGTGAACTCGTGGGAAGACAGGGTGGAGGTCTGTTGTGTTTTCTGATGAAAGCTGGTTCTGTCTCTGTGCCAGTGATGGCCACGTGTTGGTCAGAAGGATCCCAGTTGAGGGCCTGCAACCAACTTGTCTGCGTGTTAGACACATTGGACCTACACACGGAGTTATAGTCTTGGATGCGATTTCGTATGACAGCAGAAGCACTCGTGGTTATCTCAAGCATCGTGACTTCAAATATGTACGCCAACATTGTGATTCGACATGTTGTGCTGACATTTATCAACAGCATTGCAGGGGGTGTTTTCAACAGGATAAATCTTGTCCACATACCGCTGTTGTAATCCAAGACGCTATGCCGAGTGTCGACATGTTACCTTAGCCTGCTCAGTCACCAGATCTGTCTCCAATCGAGCAGATATTGGACATCATCGGACGAGAACTGCAGCGTCATCCACAAACAGTACGAACGATCCTTGTATTGACCGATGAAGTGCAACGCGTAGAACTTCATCCCACAAACTGACATCCGGCACCTGTACAATGCATGCACGTTTGCATTCAACATTCTGGCGGTTACACCGGTTATTAATGTACCAGAATTTAACATCTGCAATGGCTTACCTCGTGCTTTCATTAACCTGTAATCTTGCAATGTTAATCACTTACAGTCCACCCCCGGTAGTTGAACGGTGCCGGCCAGGGTGGCCGAGCGGTTCTAGGCGCTACAGTCTGGAACCGCGCGACCACTACGGTCGCAGGTTCGAATCTTACCACGGGCACGGATGTGTGTGATGTCCTTAGGTTAGTTAGGTTTAAGTAATGTCAAGTCCCAGGGGACTGATGACCTCAGAAGTTAAGTCCCATAATGCTCAGAGCCATTTGAATCATTTGAAGTTGAATGGTCAGCGTGACGGATTGTCAATCCTCTGGGCCCGGGTTCGATTCCCGGTTGGGTCGGGGAATTTTCTCTGCCCAGGGACTGCGTGTTGTGCTGTCCTCATCATCATCCTATCATCCTCATCGACTGTAGGTCGACGAAGTGGCGTCAAATCGAACGACCGGCAACTGGCGAACGGTCTGCCCGACGGGGGCCCTAGCCATACGATTAAGTAAATAAATAAATAAATGAATCACTTATATATAATACTTAGGCGAATGAATTCCAGAAATTTCATTACTCTACATTAATTTTTTTGTGCTGTGAGTTTTTCCCGCCAGTGTTAGACAGGGTGGCGTAAAATAGATGTTAGAATATGTTTGTCTAATGTGGTTTAATCTATGCCATAAACGAGTCTCCTTGTGATAGCGTCATATTGTAGCTCTGAAAATTCTATAGCTAGCTAAGAATTCTCAATTCACTTTTCAAAATGAAGCAAAAACATTGGAACGGCGTTTGTTTATCGTAAAGACAGAAATTATGAACGTACTCTTATGGTGAGATGTGCGTTCAAGAGCACATTTTATTAAAAAAGAGCACCATCCAGAATGACCATTTCTCCATGAGATGATAGTACAATTGTGCTGGAAAAATTTAACAGTGAATTTAACAATACTCTGAAACGAATATTGTATAATGTTTTCTCCTCTTTTTTCTGTTTCCTTTTCTACAGGTGATGAAAAGTCCTGAAAAGACTGCATCCATGCATTACTCAAGAAGGACGATCCAAGTGGACCAGCCCCAGTTGGAGCCCTGGAGAATGTGGAACGGGTACCAACCTCATTCAGTGAGGAGCCCACTACATGAAAAAGACATTCAGCACAGCAACTCAGGATGTCACGACTGTCTCTCCTGATTGTGAAACAGAAATTTAACCTTTTCCCTTATAAAGTTCAACTATACCAACAACCTTTGAAGGGCAGTGACCTTATTTTGTAAATAAGGCGACTGAGTCCTTTGAGAATGGAACAGTTTTTAGAGATGAGGTTTAGTGATGAGAATCGCTTCCATTTCCATGCGGCCGTCTACAAGCAGAAGTGACTCCACCGAGGTAATGTGAATTTACACGTCCAGCCTTTGGATATGGCGTGGAACGGTCTCCTTACAGTACCGGTCTCAACCTGTACAATTATTTCTGCTGGAATTATCTAGAGGACGGAATCTTCGAAGATGCACCTGAAAAACTCCAGGATCTTCGTACTGCAATTTACAGAAAGATCTGCGCAGTAGAAAATGTTGATCCTCAATAATTAATCACGGTATTCAGTTAAAGACTCTGGACACTCGTCACTGCAGAGAGAAAGCACTTTGATAACATTTCTGTTAAATTTCATGTTGTTTGCTATTCCATAAACGTAACAAGAATCTGTCGCCCCGTATTATGTCGTAGTAGACAATAACTTTTTAACACCTGTTTTGTGCCAGCCTGTACAAGGGTCGGAGGGATGAAAGGGAATATGGACCGCAAATGTTAAAATTTATATCAGAATGGAACACTCTACGGAAGTATTGCCATAATTACGTCCACTAATATTCTAGGATTATCTCTCTATTAGCGAGGATACGGTTGAGGAGTAAGCCGAACGAATTGGACAGGTTTATGCGGTCCTTTCGCACTGCATTACAAACCACTATGTCGATTTGGCAAAATCTACATAGTGGAATCTGTCTCAAAGTCCACTTGAGAAAACTGAATACCTGTTCATGAAGGTTACTGTACCCTTTTAAACAATACTTACTTTCATCACTCCGGACTGTAAACCATTTGCATTACATATTTTTAAACCCATGTTCAATAGATGGCAGACAAAATTTGTCAACTGTGTATTTCCTTCTTAGGGGTTTCGTTCCTTGACGGAGTGTCTGGAAAGATAGCAGGTTATATTTCCATACAAGATACGTGTGTGTGTGTGTGTGTGTGTGTGTGTGTGTGTGTGTGTGTGTCTGTCTGTGTGTGTGTGTGTGTGTGTGTGTGAGAGAGAGAGAGAGAGAGAACTGCTAGGGACCAAACTGCTTTGGTATCGGTTCATAGACTTACACACTACTTAAACTAACTTATGCTAAGAACAACACACACACCCATACCCGAGGGAGGACTCGAACCTCCGACGGGAGGGGCCCAAGATCCGTACTCTATGAATAAATTTTCCTAGCGGTCGTTAAGCTAACGACCTTTCTGAGGCGGGAAAAAATTCTTTCTTCACTAAATGCCTGCTCTCAAAATTTCATTAGCATCGTTTTTAAGATAAGTGGCTTCTTCATCTCTCTCTCTCTCTCTCTCTCTCTCTCTCTCTCTCGTCCTCTTTGTTATAAAAACGTTGTCTGTGCGACCAGCGTTTCCATCTAAGTTTACTCAGTGTCAGTGTTGGCTTCTGCAACTGGTGGCATTTTACTACAACTCCAGGACATTCTGGCAATCAGTGATTTCATGTGACTGCCGGTGCAGGGATACACATATGCTGTAGTGCCCATGGCTATTACTGCATTCTATCAGGCCCGAAGGTTCTGTGTACGAAGTAGCTATAACGCTAACCATTTGTAAAATTCTGTCAACGTGCCACAGAGATTACATTTATTGCAGTTTAGCAGAATTTACAGGTGTGTTTGGTAGAATATGCGGATGTCACGGTTACGTCCTGCATTGGTTCGTCTGCCATAATTTGCAAGTGGACACGTATTCAGGTTGCTTGCGATTGTGTTCTGTGTCCGAAGATTCAGGTTTGGCCGAGTGCCTCGGCTCACCTTATTTAATAGAACTTGGGCGCCGTCTGTAAGGACTTCGACTGGACCTGACGTTAAGTTCCAATCCTCCTGCTTTCCTCAATACATTTTTTGTCTCCCAGTGGACGATGTGAGTGATGCAAGGCCTGACAACACCAGGTGAAGGAAACATAGCGATGTGTGTTATTCATTACAAATTTTAACAATCTTTATATCAATGCAGTTCAATAATAACTATATGATAGCCGGTTTATATTGGCTAAAAGCCATCTTCAGCTCTACGCAACGAACAAAGATTATCTTTCAGTTTGGTAAAATTACCTGATAACCACCAAAACATTTTTGAAAACGTAGTTTTTTAAATATAAAACATTACATGCAATCAAACAACGTACCGTACTTTCACCGTAATTGATATGTAAGGTATCAGAAAGTTTTAACCACGACAAATTTGTTATTATGAGTAACTTCTCAAAATATTCAGACTGACCAAAACACATATTTCTGCATACAAAACCAGAATGGATTTTATGATATTTGGAGTTACAGTAATTTTATCGCCTTAACGTTTTGGCTTAGCATCTGCGTGTATATTGCCATAAAAAGGATGTTTATAGTGTATCATTGTAAACTTTTGCTTATGTAAATATATAATGTTGCAGATCAAAATGAACGAGCTCTGCTCCAAAAATAAACCACGTATCGATTGCCTACAACCAAACTGCATCACGAGTAACAAAGGGGTTACAGCACGCTGCAGCTGCACAGGAAGACGAAAGTGCAGACGTCCTTAATAATGTAGTAATTGTCAAAAGTATTGGTAGCGCTGCCCTTTCGTTTGCTTTAATACCTCCAGAAAGTGCTAATGAGGAATATATGCGCTGCTGCAGTTCAGTTTTGGGTTCTCACAGGGTCTGAGTAGGTACTGACCAGACATAGTCGGGAGCGAGTTTGCAGATGTAGTAAGTCAACGATAGTGAGTGATAGTGACTATCAAGAAACTTTGTAGCTCCTCGAATTTTTTAATCGTAAAATACCAAGCGGCAGGTTCAGATTTTTACTGTCAGACTTCGTTTCAAATGCATGATTTCGTTGCTAGTATGGGGAGATCTTGTGAAACAACGCCACAATTAACAGGAATATATGAATTATTACATTATTGCAGCAGTGTGTTGGCAGAGTTGTATCTCGACAAAGCAGTCACTGTTCTTAGTTTGATGTGGGATTTGCTGAGTTGAGACTGTGACCCGATTCGTTCCGTATCTTGTGGATAGGGTCCTGTTCGGTACCCTCTAAGCGTCTAAGTTCATTTAGCGGCTGCTTTATTTGTGTTGGAGATTAGATTGGTGATTTGCACTGAGCAATGTATTGGCTCAATTGCAAGATATTTTGTTGAACGGGCACTACAGATATGAAAACGAAACTTCGCTTTGGTCATACAGCGCATGGTGTCAGAAGGCTATCCAAAGCTCTTTCCCCGAATGGTTGAGGAATTGTACGCTAAAGGAAATCCGATCTTTCTGCAGAGGTATCGTCCGGTTACTGATTTATTGTGGTGAGTGACCATTCATTAACGCGACGTCAGTGCGAGGCGTTTGCCAGCACCTGAAGGGATAGAATTCTGTAACGTCAAGGCCTGAAGTGATAGAGGAATTAGCTTTGATGGCACTCGTTCACAGAATTATAAATCTCACCTGTGACAAATCTAAAGTGTTCAGTGAGAAAAATTTACGTGTGCAACGATAAGAATGCAGTGGGAATGTATTGACATCTGTTGGACGGATGTAATGAAAACAAACACTCCAAACCGACATTTCACGGCAATTAATCAGTAAAAAAACGCACAACATGTAATGAAAGCATGAAAACCGTCTGGAGATGAATCATAACGATGCGAAACCGGTAACGGTACCGTTTGAATAAAGGAACTGAAAATAATTTTGTGACTGGTTGCTTTCTTAACACCATCAACATTAGTCTTTGTTTCATCTGTCAAAGCCGGTTCCTGCACGCACTGCTCAAAATATTGCAACGATGGGCTTTGTTGTTTTCGCAGTATCAGTATGAAATTATGTACAGACCTATGGCAAAGCAAGACAATACAACGCCTTATCTCTCCTTCCGATTGGCTCAGACTCTGATTTTGATGCATCTGCCCCATCTTGCTGCCAAATCGATGGTCAGGATTCTGAATTGCTGGAATCTTTTCCCTTGAACTACAGAATAATTGCACAGGCCCGGAAGCAGACCAAGATCTCAATACCTTTTTGCATTACATTCGCATGTCTTGGCCTGGTTCATTGAACAGTATCCAGAACTCAGTTGTGCTCCGATATTTTGCAAGTAGGCACAGCCTTTCAGTTCAACAGGATGTGATTCTAGTTCAAAATGACAGTGGAAATCGCATGTACTTATTCCCAAAGTGTTGCAAAAGGATGTGTTGCGATTGCCCCACCAAGGACATTGGGGAATTGTTCGCACTAAAAAGGTAGCGTGACAGCACTGTACTTGGCAGGACATGGAGGTTCACATTGAACAGATGACGTCACAGTGTAGCGCATGCATGGAGAACCAATGCGCTACGCCACAGTCATTCTCAGCTTGGCCTAAGACTTAGTCTCCACAGCAGCGAGTGCACATAGATTTTGCAGAACCAATTTGGAACACTCGTTGGCTCAAAGTGGTAGACTCTTTTCGCAAGTTTCCATTTGGGGTGCATATGAATTCTACCACATCCAGAGCACCATTCAATATTTTGTATAGAAGGTTTGCCAGAAGTACTTGTGTTGGACAATGAACCGCAGTTCACATAACTTTGAAGAGTTCTTTGAACGCAATGGCATTCGTCATCTAACAAGTGCTCCATTGCACATGCAGTCCAATGGAGAAGCAGAATGCTTCATATGCACTTTGAAGCATGGGCAACCTTCGCACCATCCACACCCGAAAACAGGCCCTGCAACTCTTTCTCGTCTCATATTGCTCTCACCCACGAGACGGACCATCACCGGCATAGCTTCTGCCTGGCCGCCGCCATCGGACGCTGCCACACCAACCGCAACATCCAGCGCCGCCAATGGTCTGCAAGTATCGCTTTGCGCCGCGCGATTTTGTTCTTTTCAGGCTTTATGGAAATCATAGGCGCTGGGAAAGAGGCGTGATCCAGGAAAGCACTGGCTCTGTTATGTACGTGTGGCGGGTCCCGATGGTTTCGGCGCCGCCACCAGAACCAAATTAATGCTTGCCATTTGCCCCGTGATTCTACTGATTTTCTTCCTCCTGATTCACTGCCTCACAGGACTTGGGGCCTTCGCAGCCGCCAGCTGGTGACACCCGGGCATCCCATGAGGAGCGGAAGGACGATGCACTCACGCACCCGCCGTCCCCTCGCCTCAACCTCATGCAGTGGATCAACCACCGCCGTCGCCGACGCCGTCATCGCTCCAACCTGACCCCAGGCCTGGACGTGTACCCTGGCAGCAGTTTTCTGGAGGATGTTCCTGTTGCCTCGGAAGCCAGATGGTGAAGAACGGCTGCGAGTACACCGTCCTCTACAGCTACGGCTCCCGGCTCATCTCAGTGTCCAGCGTCTTGCCTGTCTCACCACTGTCGTTGGCAGCCTCACTAAACGACAACGGTGAGGCATTTTGGGGAGGAGGAACGTGCTGTCATAGCCTTTCGCCAGTACTCTGATTCGCAAAGTGGCTGCGAGAAGATCGATAGTAGGCACTGGAGCAAGCGAGCCTATCAGGAAAGTGGCCAAATGGAGACTCGCAAGCAACGTGCCGCCAGCGCCCTCTCGACCACCAATATTTAGACCGCCACCGCGGACCGGCGTGCCAGTCAGTCATCCAGTGAGTCAACGAGTCGAGTCATCAGTTGCAGCCCAGTGGGAGTCGCAGTCGCAGTTAGCGTCTAGCTCAGTCAGTCAGTGCCTAGCGACCAGAGTAGTGTACATAGCGGGACTTTGTACTTCACCAGCAGTGAGGCTTAAGTGGACTATTACGGAAGAACTTGTAGCACAATACCTGGACTATATTAAGTTAAGTAGCTTCCTGTGTAAGTTAATAAAGAACGCTGTTAATATATGCACGCAGTTTTTTTTATAGAAAGAGGATACTGGGCAGCAAACGACACGCTTTCCTTGCTTCCTATGGTACAAGCCTACAGTAACAATGACACGACACAAAATTTATACCAAAAGAAAAGTGGAAAGTGGACAAATGGGGTACAAAATTGACCTGTGTAAGTAGTAGTTTTGCAGAAAAGGTTAAACTGTTCGAAAGTAACCAGGGTAACTGAGACAAACTTAATAACTGATTTCAGGGAAAACTTCTGACCGAATTTTCATAGCCAAATAAAGACTGAAAACGGACCAAGGGCATTATGAATTGATGAGCGTCTAGTCTTACAAAACAATATCTAACTGTCTGAAAGTAATCAGGATAATTAAGAAAAAGCTTAATTAGCGACTTCATTGAAAATCACACAATGCATTTTTGTTCACATTTTCATAGCTAGACGATCTGTTGGATATGGACAAATGGGACATAAAATTGACCAGCATGAAGTCTAGTTTTGCTTAAAAGTTATCATGATAATTAAGAGATATGTAACTAGTGATCTGAGTGAAAAATTAATTGTTTGCAAGTAATGAGCGTAATTAAGAAAATAATAAGATACTGATCAATATTTAAATATGTTTTATATCTTGATTTCTGAATAAAATTTTAAAATAAAAAAGAAACAAAAAATGGTCAATTGTCTTGTGGAATGATTTGCTAAAAAGTAAGAAATAAAATAAATTAGAGAAGCAATTGATGCTCGTTAGAATAATGCTCGAAAGAGTGTACAGCAAATATCTTCAGGTACTTTTAATATTCTTAGATTCTATGATAAACGATGCACTTTAAATTATCAATAGGCGCCTCATTGTCAGTAGATGATTTCCAGTATCTTACAAAGATGGGGTTAAAATTTTCTCTGATCTACTTGTTTTCTTACTTTTGGACAAATAATTTCATAAAGCGTTTTACTGGTTCCTTTTGTTCAAAAGTTTTTCTGTTTGTTCCGTAGATCTGAAGTTGATTTTCAGTCAACTGAAACGAATTATCATCTAGATATTATTAGACGGTATTGGGATCAAGACTACTGAAATTTGTTGTGAACAGTGATTTGTCAGAATATTGTATATTGTACGAAGCTAAAGGAGTGCCTCGCAGGAATCGAATTGTACAGTATTAAAATTTTTCACAATGCCAAAAATTTAGTACGGTGCTGAAACTCAGTACACAGCGCTACAACAGTAAACATCATAATTAACTGAAATAATACGCGTCGGCTGCAATTTATTTCACGTGGTTTAACCGACCTAACTCCCAATATTTTGGAACCAATTACACCTCTTCCTCACTGACTGAAATTTGCATCCAAATAGGCAATTAAATCAATCAATAAAATTGCTAACAGTTGTTTATTTCTCAAATTTGTTTTGCATACATGAACGAAAGAAACAGTGTAACACCAGATACAACAATGGAATTTTATTCATCTGTATTTTTTCCCTAATATTGACTCACATAAGCGGCTGGTCCCGGCGGAGGTTCGAGTCCTCTCTCGGGCATGTGTGTGTGTTTTTCCTTAGGATAATTTAGGTTAAGTAGTGTGTAAGCTTAGGGACTGATGACCTTAGCAGTTAAGTCCCATAAGATTTCACACACATTTCAACATTTCTCGACTCACATAGGTGGAGAACAGGCGTCAAAACATATGTCAGTGATGTTAGTGTATGAAATTCAACTGTTTAAAATAAGTTGTACGAATTTTTGGTGATAGCCAAGAAATATTGAGTTACCAAAGCGAGAAATAATGTAGACACAATACAATGGAGCATATTTTCTAGCAGTTTATCTGAAATTGGAAGAATAACATGGATTGGTGGCACAATAACACTAAGGAATAAAGGCTTAAGACTACAGTCCCGTCGTTATAGCAGTATGAGGAATGAGTGGAAACGAGAACTGAGAATCTATTAGCCCATGTTAGGGACCCCTTACTGCTGACATATTACTACGTTACATGCAACATTCTAGTGAAGGGATTGGGTGAATGGTACAAGTGGCAAACGGGCCGTCGAGAATACAGATATGGTTCAAGAAGGGAAATTTCCTTGTTCTAATGTTACAAAACATGTTAGTGAGTAGTGGGATACCTATGGGAGATGCTGTCAGGCCGGTCGCTGTGGCCGAGCGGTTCTAGGCCCTTCAGTCCGGGACCGCGCTGCTGCTACGGTCGCAGGTTCGAATCCTGTCTTGGGCATGGATGTGTGTGATTCCTTAGATTAGTTAGGTTTGAGTAGTTCTAAGTCTAGGGAACTGATGTCCTGAGATGTTAAGTCCCGTATTGCTTAGAGCCATTTGAACCATTTGATGCTGTCAGCCACGACCAACGTATCGAGTACCTGGTCACTGGCTGCATAAAACGACGTCGGGTTGAGAATGTTAATGATGACAAAGAGAAAGACTGTCGTCATACTGTTGCTGCAACGTCTGTTTATTTTCCCCTCAGCAGCAGGTCAAGTATTGGAGCGCGGATGCCTGGACGAAAAACAGCTAGTTTGTATTGATAGGCGTAGTCCATTTTGTGGTGTTCTTACGGACACAGAAAAAACAACGGATAGGAAATTAAGAGTATGAGATGTGCTTGAAGGAAGACAGATACAGAGAAGAAACTAATACAATGAAGTGGATATATATTAGTACAGCAATTATCACAATATTTGTACCTAAACACCTAACACCCTGTACAAGCATCATAAACGCTCTTCATGTCACCAATACGTTGCTTGACTGTACACGAATTGCGATTTAACAGTTTACTGTTCGCTACTCATCGCGTATATCACTTTTTTTTCTTTTATCTGTTTATGGATTCTTTAACCAAGCTATATTGTGGTTTTCAAGGTTAACTATTTTACATTTGTGTCAACAAGCCTCTTTTATTTTACTGCTGTTCACTTTTCCTACATCTGTTTTTCACATGTTTATTTTATACCAGTATCTTTTGCCGATCTTCGTACGACGCTATCGTCTGATTCTTATTTTGACGTTGGCCTACCGATGACTTGAGCCTCTTTCATTTCTGAAGGTGAGAGTTTAAACTCTGAGGCCGGTATAGTGAACCAAACAGACTTTTGTGCAGCGGATAAATGACTTTTCATCTTTGTTTAAGTAATCTTTCTTCCTTGTTTCCGAACACGCCTCACGTACCTACTTGCAGTTTCAATTTGTCGCTTGCTTCCCTCTATACCTTTACAAATACGTAAAAGCGCTCGTGATCGGCTACTGGGCTTCTAGTTGATCGTGAGAGGATAGTTGGTAGCGCACTGCTCATGAACTTTGAGTCGCCGGTTGCGGTACTGATCCGGCACACACTTTAAACTCGACGTAAGTCCATCGCAACAACAATACGTTTCTAAAGAGTGACAAAATATGATTTCACCACATATGTTCATAAGGGCAGAAGGGCTTTCGGAAGACTGGTCCCTCTAACAGACTGACTGATTGAAAAACTACATGAAATTATCATCATGAGAAAAGTTTAATTTCAAACTGAAACTTGATACAATGTTTTAATTTAATGCTAGTCTCCATTGTAAGTTTAGATAGCAAAAATAAGCAGCACAAAAAGATTTCCTACGCAGATAAACGCTCTCTCTTTCATGATTGCTGAACTGTGTTATAGGTCGCTTTTTATTTCTTGAATACCTGAGCTAGTAACTAAAATTTCTGTTTCTCTGGTCTTGTTACTGTCAGCAAAAGCGAAACTGCACGTGACAAATGGAACTGCGCTCTAAGTATTGTTTCCGATTGCAGCAGAGTTTATCTTAGACTTTGTGATATAATCATAAAAAGTTGGCCTGTGATATTTTTTATAGCACATAGAAATAATATTAGCTCTCGGTGCCAACATTGTATGAACTGTCAAAGAAGAAGGAAACAGCTTTCACAATAATTAGACTGAACGATTCGCGTATGAGCGCTGAGAACTCGGCATTAACGTGCCAGAGTTTCGTCGTGAAATGCTGATACTTTCATTTCATTTAACCCCAGAGAATAAGGACAAAGAGAAATTATAAAATAGGATAAAACGGTAGTGGAATACTGAATGCCCATGTGAGATGATTCTCGGTAAGCTGATCATGCTTTTATTTGATTTAATGAGACAAAGGTAAATTACTTCGCCGACTCCACTAACAGATTCGCTGTAGACTGAACTCTGAACGCTCGGTCAACCATCATAATAGGATATCATCTTCAGCTTTCGAGAAGAATTCAGCTACATCGAACATTATCTTACTGAGCGTTTTAATATTTGTCCTGTGTAGACGAAATGGAAGATTCTGCAATTGCGGATGAATTTCAGAAATGGAATTTGCTGTTTGAATTTAGGCAACATTAAATTAACAGTACATGCGGAGGATTGTGAAAATGATACTAACGAGGTGACGGCACGTAGCTGCAACCCCTGAATACGAGTCACCATCAGTCGTATGTCATTCCATGAGGAAACGCGAGGCACCCCGGTATTTAATACAGTACAACGTTTTCCTTTGCTGGCTAAAAACATTTGATTAAAATAATTTTTTGAGAACGTTTTTCATGGAGAACAGTGGTGCTTCTTAGTACTTTAAAATAAACATAAACAGTCTCAATTTGTGGCTACCTGTTTCAGTCAGTTACTGACGATCTTGAGACCTCGTACCATGATGATAAGCGGTAGGGGATAACAGAGCAGGCGTTTCGGTCTCCACCACCGGCAGCTGTTTAGTTGACGTTCGTGGAGTCCGTAAAGCCTGCTCCGTTATCCCCAACCGCTTACCATCATGGTATGAGGTCTGAGGGTGGTCAGTAACTGACCGAACCCGGTAAGCACAAAATAAAAATTTCTTGCGGTCAAGACTGACTATGCTCATTAAAAAAAAAAAATGACTAAAGACTTCCTGTAGAGCGTCATGGTGTAATGTGACTCCTTAGCTACGGTACTCGAGCATTTTCATCAAATCGTGAAACCATGTTGCGAATTTATTTCTGAAGCCCGTTATTTTTTTGTTATCATTGCTTGAAAACGTCGTCGTTTTTCATACCTGCAAGCTATCAACCTCTGTTTTCTTTTCATTTCTTGTCTCATCAAACAGAACACCAGTGCTGTTTGCAAAAAACAGAAAAACATTGGCGCTGCAAATACCTTTACGGACTGCACTACTTCATACATACGAGATTTCCATTAAGTATAATAGTTAGAACTGTAATGGTAAAAGTATTTTTAACATTGTTTATTAGAATTAGTTGTGGAATAATTTTAATGCAATCTTGACGCAGCGCTACGATGAAAGCTTTGAGCATATGTAAGTTCGTCAAGTCTTCATCGTTAAGTAAAAATAACTGTTACCTATTTGAAATTACGTGAAATTACAATTACGTAAACATGCAAGAAATAAATGAATGATAGAAATGGAAAAGTTTCTAAGTGGCGAATCTGACATTTCTCAGGAGAAAAAAAAATAGTTGTCACATCTCAACTGATTTTTATTCAGAAACATTAGTAATGTATTCTGATACCAAAAATTATTCTGCTCACTGTAACACCGCAAAAAATAATAGGGCAAATTGGGAAAATAGCTGCATTTAAGAATGATAGAAGTGTCATAGCACGAAACTGGCTGATTCTACGTGCCAATAATGAAATTTTAACAATTGATTCTCGCATAGAAGAAAAGAGCAACCAGCCATTTCTATTAATCCTACTTATCTACATAAATAGTGCCGTCATTGATTTCGAACCGATAAGTTCATCTTCAGATGGCTGTTCACGTTTATATTATATCTGTTATTGCTCACATTAGTTATTAGCCATTTTTCGACCCATACTCATAGTTAGATTGGTTTAGAAATAGGAGCCCAACAGTACTCCTCCAAGTAGCTCCTCAGCTGATTGTTGGAAGTCGAGTGCGCTATTTTCCATTCTGTGCACTATGTAAAATCCTGAACGGTGCCAGAGATCGAACCCAAGTCACATGTGCCACAATGAGATTCTAGGACCTCTCCCCACAGAAGGAAGGAAGGAAGATTGGTGTTTAACGTCCCTTTGGCAGCTAGGTCAGTAGAAAAGGAACAAAATCTCGATTTAGGGAAACGTGACCAAGCAAATCGGATGAACCCTTTCGAAGGTATTTGCGATAAACGGGTTTGGGACGTAACGGAAATGCTTGATAGATGGACTTGGTTTCGAACCATCGTCCTCCAGAATGCGAGTTCAGTATGCTACCACTGCGCCACCACTCTCGATCTCTCATCAAAAGCAGCAGAGAATCTACAATGATTGTTTCCATAAATGAACATTATTGGCGGTAGCTAGGAAGAGGTTTGAAGCAGGTTATCGTTTCATTTTGTAACCCTTTTGTACAGTTATCTTCCACAATTTGAGAAAGGCAGCAAATAGCATAACCATGGAGCTGAGATAATGTTTGAGCCACGTGATGCATATGATTCTTTGACCTTCCATTATCCAGATACTTAAGCTTTCATCTTTGCCAGTGATGCAAGAATACGCATCGACGTCAAAGACCGTGAACATCGTTGGTTTAGCTTGTCCGTCACAGGCAGCGATGACTACAGCACGTGAGACTGCCAGCCACGTTAGTCAGCTGCCTGTGGAACTACGAAAATAATATAACTGGCCGCAGAAGGCGTGTAAGTCAATTCTCTTTGGGCAGACACCTAAAGAAGATCATCGTCATATTATCTGAGTACGACATTGCTTCGCACTGCTGGACTCTCCCGAATACATCGTCTCCACCTGCTGTATTGACAACGAACTTTGACTCCGTCAGCGATGTAAGACCAGAGGTGATAGACTGCAGAAGTTTTCTTAGTTACCTCTGCTACCGTGGCCCGTGTCAAGTGGGATACGCTAAATTTTATCACGTTATTATCAAGTATCACTGATGCCATCTTGCGTAGACGCCGAACATCTGGAATTTAAAATGTCAGTTACTTTCATTTCGTTTATTTATCTGTAGAGTTTAAATTTTTCCGGATGCAAGCAACGAACGTTATAGGTTGTATCAATGACTGACGATCAGTAAAGATAGTAACTGTGAAAGCGTTTATTTAATGCCGTAGTTTACAGTATTTAACATTATCGTAGACCCCATCAGTATGAAAGTGTTTTGCTGTCAGACATTTCATGCCGTGTGTTCATGCGTGCGTCAGTACACACCTGTCTTTCTCAAAGATTGTAGTCCTTTGTCATCTGCCAGTGTGGCTTATCTTCGGGCGAAGACCGCGAGTTTGTACCTCAGCGCGTTGCCTGTACCTTAAAGTAAGCCAGCTAATAGTAAAAGTTGCCGGCAGAAATGGTTAGAGCCGCCGCAAGGTCAGTGGGAAAAATGGCGCTCTATTTTTTTCCTCCGGGTGCCGTGAGATTGTACTCATGTGTTAATATAGGCGCTTTATCTGGTTATAATCAAATTGGCAAATTGAAGCGATTTCGTCCTCGATTATTGTGAGATGATTGCTGGCTAATATACTTGCAATTTTTATGTGATTGGACTTTGTGGGATTTCACATTACAGAACATTAGATTTCTTTCTCCGAACTGGTTTGCAGTCATATTTAACATGGAAAACTTCAATTCTTTTCCTAAGTTCAAAACTTCAGTAGACCACGTGGGAGTTAATATCCTTATTTGTTCCTTCGATTTTGCACTCATCAGGTAATATTTTGGGCGTTAACACAAATATATGATGATTTTATTTGTCTATTACGTACGGGTGGTTATGTACAGACACCATGTCCGTTGAATAGGATTTGTATACGTAACATGAGATTTTCTTACGAACTTATTTTTCGTTCCTCTGATCTTTACTCAAGTTAACCTTTCACGTGTTCCACATGTCTAAGCGTATCCACTACACTCCGAATGTACTATGAAGCTTTAACTACCTCACTGGTTCAAATGGTTCAAATGGCTCTGAGCACTATGGAACTTAACATCTATGATCATCAGTCTCCTAGAACTTAGAACTACTTAAACCTAACTAACCTAAGTACAGCACACAACACCCAGCCATCACGAGGCAGATAAAATCCCTGACCCCGCCGGGAATCGAACCCGGAAACCCGGGCGTGGGAAGCGAGAACGCTACCGCACGACCACGAGATGCGGGCAACTACCTCACTACTAATCATCCAACAGAAAGGCCAAATATGGAAATACTAAAATCACTATCTGGCCAAACGTGGGGATCGCACCCCTCAACAGTCCTTCACACATACAAAACCTTGACCTTATCCATTGTCTCCCATGCAGATGTTGCGTTGACATCCGCCACACTTAAGTTACATAAATTCTTCCAGATCCTCGAACGTCATGCATCCTTTTACCCTCAACCAAATGGATATTTTACCATCTCGTCAAAGTCCCACCTCTCCTCACTCACATTAAACACCTTCGAACAACCTGCTTCATCTGGACACTCGATTTAAATGGTGCTAGACTTTCCGTTCCAATTTCTAGCCCTAGTATGCTGCCGCGCCTCTGCCGACATATCCAACCAATGCTACCCCTGCACATCTTCCACATCCTCTACCAACTAAATTTCAGCCGTCTCCTTCTCCAAGATCAGAAACTCCGTCCTAACAGCTACCCATACTACCAAAGATAAATCCACCACACTCATTCCTCTCCTGCCCGTCATTTCTTACCCCATTTTCCCTTCAAAGTATGGAATTACCAATACCTCTAACAACTCCTCCCTCCTTGACTGCCAACGACTCCTACTCCTCGATACTCGATACTGCACATCAGTCCTACATCCTTATACACCCCCCCCCCCCCCATTCTCCTACCCTCCTCAAAGCCCAAACTTCTTCCTTTCAACAACAGACAACCTTTCCCAGGGTAGGTCCTTCCAGTGTTAGTAACACAGAAGAGCTTCCTTGTAAGACCAGTGTTTTACATCGTGTTTTGAATGTACTCTTATTGTTTTTCGTTTTAGCTCTTTGTTATTACTGTTTAAATTACTGGCGAAGAAAGGCCTGTTTCTTATATATAAAAATTTCCGTTAATTTTAACTTTAAAATATTTTAATTGAGTTGTAAATATCTCATCTTTATGTTAGTGTCTTTTTATCGTCTTAATTAATATTGAATGTCCCTTGGCTGAAGAGAGGGCTGAATGAATCGATGACAGCATGGGGCTATGAAATAATAATGAAAAAGTAACGTTCCTTCAACAAAGGTGGTATTTTTATTGGAAATGAAATTTTCAGCTGAGCAGTTTGTTCAAGTTTTTGTGAAACTTCAAGACACGTGCTTGTTGAGATGCAGACTTGAGATGAAATTCTATCAGACCAGTTCAGATCAATTCTGTTTACCAGTTGTTGTAGGATAAAGTGTGCAAATACACTGGCATCGAACGAAATAGCTCTCTATACTAATGGAAATGCCGTGTGTCTAGGGCCTCCCGTCGGGTAGAGCGTTCGCCTAGTGCAAGGCTTTCGATTTGACGCCACCTCTGCGACTTGACTGTCGATGGGTATGAAATGATGATGATAAGGACAACACAACACCGAAGTCCCTGAGCGAGAAAAATCTCCAACCCAGCCGGGAATGGAACACGGTTCGTTAGGTATGACATCAAGTTGCGCTGACCACTCATTTACCGGGGGCGGACTGTCTATACTTATTCATAAACAAGAGAGGTGAGCAGTGGACTGAGGACCGTTGTTAAGATTATGATTTCTGTTTAGTCTTCGTTGAAATTTTGTCATAACCCCTTTAACTAATCCATTTTGGTATGACAAATTTCTTACCACTACTACATTTAAGAAGAAAGTTAGTTAGATTGGGTTTGTTTACGTATGGGTCAGAATGTATACAAAAGGATAATGTTTCATGGTTTGAAAAACTGGGTTCATGCTCTCTTTTGAACTCGCAGGTTAAAATACAAGATAGTGGAAGGTTTTCAAATGTATGAGGACTGTGATTTGCCTAAATTCCATCATAGTCAATTCGTAATTTGAAACGAGTTTTTTAATGCTTCTAGGCTGACCACGCTTATGCGACATTATTCGTCATTTCGGCATCACGAGTCTCGCATTTGCCTTGTTCCATTTACTACTCCGAACAACTTTACACTCACATTTGGTCGACTACAGACGAGAGCGTCCCCCAGAAGGGGGTTAGAAAGAGGTGCGGGCAGGAGGGACTCACCGTCGTCCATGATGGCGGTGGTGACGTTCTTGCCGGTGACGCCCTGTGCCCAGGCGGCCTCGACGTTGAGGTCGAGCTTGGCCTTGCCGCCGTTCTGGCCCGTGTTCTTGAGGTACCACTGGAAGGGGAAGTAGGGGTCGGCCGGGTCGCGCTGCGGCCGCATGTCCTTCACCAGGTTCTCGACGCGCAGCGGCTTGTAGCCGCGCTTCACGCGCCGGAAGCCCGTCTGCTGCACCGCCGCCTCCACCTGCAACACCGTCGTCACCGGCTGCTCAGTGCCTCGGAAGTCCACACACACCGATGCGGGGCGGATGGGTCCCGAAAACGCGCCAAGTGGTCACTGACTAAATTACTAACATTTGATGATAGTGTCGATTGTAGGGTTCATAAAGATTCCTCTTATTCAGTAAAATATCAAATTAAATGCCTTCCTTATACTGCTACATTTAAGAAAACTGATTAAAATGGTGATAACGATGACGGTGAGGATGTAGACCTTTTTGTGATGAAGGGATTACTGGAATATTCCTCACATACAAGCAGAATGGAGTGTGACGTAAATTTACACATGATTAATGTAAATTAACATAATTTGCACACCCGCCTCTGTAGCCGAGGTCGCTAATGCACGCTTCTGTTGTGGCGCTCGATTCGCAAGTAAGCCATTTCGACTCCTGGTGGCGAATGCATTTGGTCGCCAAGCGAAGTATCGGTATCCGGTCACCAGTCTCCGTGCCTATGTCCTGGATTAAATTTAGAACATCTATGCAGTGAAATGGCGGCATGTGACATGGTGATGCGAACCCCACGCGGGATTAGCCGAGCTGTCTAAGGCGCTGCAGTCACGTGCTGTGCGGCTGGTCCCGGCGGAGGTTCGAGTCCTCCCTCGGGCATGGGTGTGTGTGTTTGTCCTTAGCATAATTTAGGTTAAGTAGTGTGTAAGCGTGGGGACTGATGACCTTAGCAATTAAGTCCCATAAGATTTCACACACATTTAAAAATTTTTGATGCGAACGTAGGATGGAGACGTTGAACTTTGGGATCCATTTGGCGCTGTTCGAGAGGACTATGTGCCGACACTGGGTTTAACTCTCTCCATTTCTTTGATCCATAACATCAGAAACATTTAACTGTACAGACACTCACCAAAGTCATCCATACGACACAGACACGCGCTTAACATGTCATAACAGTTCGGAGGAAAGCAATGGCAGACCACATCTACTAGGACCTTGCTATGAGCGGCTGCACAGGATTCCTGCATCTGTTCCCCTACACTCATATCCTGAGTACGTAACAGTTTATTACTATAACATAGATCCTCAACTACTGCATATAAACACCAGTAATCTCCTGCTACTGTAAGTACCAAATATTTTACACGTATTTCACATTTAGTTTCCTTTTTTTGCGAGCGTGACTAAAACTGTCTTCAAATATTCACAGTGAAAAACACCTTTAATTCACAATGGGATAAAAAAAAGTTAACGGAGGGGGGGGGGGGGGCGGGGGGGAGGGGAGGCGGCGGTGACTTATATGGGCAAATGCAAAGAAAATTTATAACACAGTGACACAACAATTAGTTTCAATCATTTTTAATAAATAGCTTCTTCAAATAATTAAACTGGATGCAATCACGAGGTTAAAACGCCTCAATTTCATCACAAGACAATGTTTCAATTAATATGATTTAATTAACACGCGTTTCTCAGAACAAGTTACTACAATGATGAGCAAAAAATTGCAACACCAAAAAATAAATAATGCAAATTAGTAGAGTTTCCGGAATGAATTGATCTAGGTAACACACTTAAGTGATAAACATTGCAAGGTTACAGATTAATGTAAGCAAGAGTTAAGCTATTGCAAATGTGAAATACTGGTACATTAATAAACGTTGTTTCGTACATTAATAACCGTTGTAACTGTCAGAATATTTTGTGCAAGCATGCAAACGTACATGCATCGTGTTGTGTAGGTACCGGATGTCAGTTTGTTGGATGGAGTTCTATGCCTGTTGCACTTCGTCGGTCAATACAGGAACGGTTAGTACTGTTTGTGGGTTACGCTGGAGTTGTGGTCCGACGGTATCACATATGTGCTCGACTGGAGACAGATTTGGTGATCGAGCAGGTCGAGGCAACATGTCGACTGTCCGAAGCGCACGTTGGCTTACAACAGTGATATGTGGAAGACTGTTATTCTGTTGCATAATATCCCCTGGATACTTTTCATGAATAGCTGCGCTACAGGTTCAGCCGCAAGACTGACGTACAATTTTGCAGTCAGCGTGCGTGGGGTAACGACGAGTGTGTCCCCGCTGGCATTCGAAATCGCACTCCAGATCACAATTC
Organism: Schistocerca americana; assembly: GCF_021461395.2. Lineage (NCBI taxonomy): Eukaryota > Metazoa > Arthropoda > Insecta > Orthoptera > Acrididae > Schistocerca > Schistocerca americana. Next base: position 534,741,746 of record NC_060122.1, read on the forward strand.
CAGGTGCATGTCCAGTGTGTCCAGCACACATGTTGGATGCAGGACCTCAACTGGACTTCTTCTAACCAACTCACGGCCATCACTGCCACAGAGTCAGAACCAGTTTTCACCAGAAAATGCAACAGGCTTCCACCGAGCCCTCCAATCAGCTCTCGCTCGACACCACTGAAGTCGCAAAGGGTAGTAGTTTGGGGTGATTAGAATGACGCTACAGGGCGTCTGGCTCGGAGCTGTCCTTGAAGTAACCAGTTTGCAACAGTTCGTTGTTTCACTGTGGTGCCAACTGTTGCCCAGTTTGCTGCTCCAGATTCAGAACGATACGCCGTATAGCATCGCTTCTTGGAAAAAGGAATATAAAACCTAGTAATCGATATTCAGCGACAATGAAAGCGCTATATGCGCTCCTAGTATTGCAATAAGCATGATCTTTGTCTCGTAGTATATAAGGAAAGAACTTTTGTTTCTTTCAGTTCTGCTCCTCTTTCGTCTTCTTGGTTCTGACGTCCTAGGTAAAGGTCGCATATAGATCACGGTTTGTAATTAATTTAATGATATGAATTATAATTTTTGGTAAATATATCTGTCACTATCCAATGTAGTACGTGTTTTTGTTAGTAGCAGGAAAGTACCTTCCATGCCCTTCACTTAATTACGTAACAATTAAATATTGCTCTGGCCATTTTGTGTAAGTGCAATGCTGAAGCGACGCCATTAGTGTTAAAATGCTAAAAACTTTCTTAATAGTCATTTTATTCTGAAAGTATTGAAAGGATTTAATTTCAATAAATAGGAAACGGCGTCTTATAATACTTTCCATATCATTTTAGGCGAGAGGTACAGTTTTATTAAAAACAATTATTTCAATTGTATACGCTGCCATTGCAAATAGGCTGCTATACTTGAGCATCAAGCCTCACAGAAAAAAATAATTAATTAATTGAGTATTGTGTTTAATTTGCTTATCGCGTAACATAAAAGAAAGATTTTTTTTTATCCATCGTGAGTAAGACGGATGTCATCTCGTTGGAATACGTACGATATTTCTGGCGATAGCGTCCTGAGAAAAATTTGATTCCAAATTTAACACAATATTTTATTTCATTCACTTTTCAAAAAGTTGCGCGATAGCCAAACACGATGGTCTTCCCTGTCAGTAGTGCCACGTGATCGTCTGGAGCCCGGTCTTCTTGCCACTGTACATTCTCGTGATCACCGCATCCAGCAATCACGTACACCAGCTACGTTCCTGCCAAACCTTCCTACAATATCGCAGAAGGAACTTCCAGTTTCTCGGCCTGTTGAGCTACATCCACAGTTCGTAAGATTTCGTGTGTGAAATGGACAAGGGAGGATTTCAAAATCCTCGCTCATTTATGGGCAGAAGCTTTTTTCACAAGAAACATGTTATTTTGTAGCACAGAGCAGGCTCAGGATCCTGCAACAGACCAACTTTCAGGATGTTAGTCTATAATTATGCGCATCCATTCTTTTACACATCTCATATTCGGAAATAACCAGTATTTTTGTCCAGTAACTTGCTACTGTTCGCTGCAAGAGATAAAAAACCAAGAACAGTTACGCAGTGAATTCACTGTAAAATACTCATAACTGGAATTCGATCTGAGCATGCTGCGTCATTCTTTTTCAACTGTTTCATTTGCTTTTGAAAGAAATTTCTCCAGAATCTGAATACGCAAATTGTTAAAGGCTTCACGTAGAGCTCTTAATCTGGGAATTCGAGTTTCCATTACGTTATCTGTGTCACGTACCCTATATTGTCTAAAGTAGCGGCAAAGTAACTGTCTCTTATCTTACTCCATATGTATTTATTTAGACGGTGAGCTACGATCTACTTTCTTTTAAGCAAAAACTCATCCAGGTTTATCGGACGTGTAATAAATATTCTCATCTTGTCCTTTAAGTGGGGTATTAGTCACTAACAGGGTGGTCCATTGATAGTGACCAGGCCAAATATCTCACGGAATAAGCATCAAACGAAAAAAACTACAAAGAACGAAACTCCTCTAGCTTGAAGGGGGAAACCAGATGGCGCTCTGGTTGGCCGCTAGATGGCGCTGCCATAGGTCAAACGGATATCAACTGCGTTAAATAGGAACCCCCGTTTTTATTACACATTCGTGTGGTACGTAAAGAAATATGAATGTTTTAGTTGGACCACTTTTTTCGCTTTGTGATAGATGGCGCTGTAATAGTCACCAACTTATAAGTACGTGGTATCACGCAACATTCCGCCAGTGCAGACGGTATTTGCGTCGTGATACATTACCCGTGTTAAAATTGACCGTTTACCAATTGCGATAAAGGTCGATACCGTGTTGATGTATGGCTATTGTGATCACAATGCCCAACGGGCGTGTGCTATGTATGCTGCTTGGTATACTGGACGACATCATCCAAGTGTCCGGACCGTTCGCCGGATGGTTACGTTATTTAAGGAAACAGGAAGTGTTCAGCCACATATGAAACGTCAACCACGACCTGCAACAAATGATGATGGCCAAGTAGGTGTTTTAGCTGCTGTAGCGGCTAATCCGCACATCAGTAGCAGACGAATTGCATGAGAATCGGGAATGTCGGGAACGTCGGTGTTATGAATGCTACATCAACATCGATTGCACCCGTACCATATTTCTATGCACCAGGAATTGCATGGCGACCACTTTGAACGTCGTGTACAGTTCTGCCACCGGGTACAAGAGAAATTACGGGACGATGACAGATTTTTTGCACGCGTTCTATTTAGCGACGAAGGGTCACCCACCAACAGCGGTAACGTAAACCGGCATAATATGCACTATTGGCCAACGGAAAATCCACGATGGCTGCGACAAGTGGAACATCAGCGATGTTGGCGGGTTAATATACGGTGCGGCATTATGGGAGGAAGGATAATCGGCCACCATTTTATCGACGGCAATCTAAATGTTGCAATGTACGCAGATTTCCTACGTAATGTCTACCGATGTTACTACAAGATGTTTCACTGCATGACAGAATGGTGATGTACTTCCAACATGATGAATGTCCGTCCGCCATATAGCTCGCGTGCGGTTGAAGCGGTATTGAATAGCATATTTCATGGCAGGTGGATTGGTCGTCGAAGCACCATACCATGGCCCGCACGTTCACCGGTTATGACGTCTCCGGATTTCTTTCTGTGGAGAAAGTTGAAGGATATTTGCTATGGTGATCCACCGACAACGCCTGACAACATGCGTCGGCGCATTGTCAATACATGTGCGAACATTACGGAAGGCGAACTACTCGCTGTTGAGAGGAATGTCGTTACAGGTATTGTCAAATGCATTGAGGCTGACGGACATCATTTTGAGCATTTATTGCGTTAATGTGGTATTTACAGGTAATCACGCTGTAACAGCATGCGTTCTCAGAAATGATAAGTTCACAAAGGTACATGTATCATATTGGAACAACCGAAATAAAGTGTTCAAACATACCTACATTCCATATTTTAATTTAAAAAACCTACCTGTTACCAACTGTTCGTCTAAAATTGTGAGCCATGTGTTTGTGACTATTAGAGCGTCATCTATGACAAAGCGGAAAAAGTGGTCCAACTAAAACATTCATATTTCTTTACGTAATACACGAATATGTAATAAAAAACGGGGGTTCCTATTTTAAAAAAACGCAGTTGATATCCGTTTGTCCTACGGCAGCGCCATCTAGCGGACCAACCATAGCGCCATATGGTTTCCGCCTTCAAGCTAGACAAGCTTCGTTCTTTATAGTTTTTTCGTTTGACGCTTATTTCGTGAGATATTTGTCCCGGTCACGATCAATGGTCCACCCTGTATACGACATCTGTTAGTCACTATACATGACAATCTATTAAACGGAAAATGTCTCAAGCGAATTCATAGTCAATGAGACACTAGACTCTGTTCTTTCGAGTTCCTTGTTTAGCTTCACATGCTTGCTACTACGGGGGAAGATATACTTATTCATGTATATGACATTAAAAGATCGATTGGGAAGCGATAGAGGCAATAGTTTGCCGAGAGGATTATATGATGCCAACAAGTGTAAGACACTATTAAAAAAATAACCCAATGTACTGTCGAAGAAACTGAAAAATCATAATGGTGTAAGAAGACGCTACTAACTGCCATGGAACTTTCATCACTTTAACGCTTTGAGTCTTAACAATATCATCATGGTGAGCAACGAATACAGGAAGAAATTTGAAAAAAGTGAACAAACAATTATACTGAGGACGTTGTTTCACTTCAGAATTTAATTTTAAAATTTCCCACAAAATTAATATTCACAACCACAAAAGCAACGAATAAAAGAAAAGTTGGTAAAAAGTAAGCAATCACTTCTTTTGAATTTCTGGTATAACTTTGAATTCACTGCGCCGTACAGCTTTCAACCACCCTCATTTTATGGGATACATCTGAAAGCAATTTCACATTTTTCCTTAAAAAAAGGAACAGAAAGTGTTGTAACAATCCCCTGCAACGCTAGATACCTCTGCTTGCAATATCATCAGTTCAGGTATCATCCACCTCAGAGCGTTGTAAACAAACTACGGACATTTCAAACATGGCTGCTTCAGCTCTCGAGAGGAAGAAGAAAGAATAGCCGTTTTAAACTAAAAAGCACTGAAGGACAATCCATACTGCACTACGAACAAGTATTACCATGCATCTGTCCCGTAATTAATAGATAAAACTGTTCGATATATTTGCCGGAGTACAACTGGAGGAAAATTATGTCACGTTTTTATAAAATTTAAACAATCATAAATGCTCGCACGCCAATGACAAACATATCGAATTCAGAGGTGAACATTTAAGTATCATATAAAGTTCTTGTTTCAAGTTTTACAGTTATTTGAAACTTACTGCATTTCATAATTTCTTTACCATCTTTCAATTTCTGGGTCATATTATGAAGTCAGTTTTTTTTTTTTTTTTTTTTTTTTTACCAGGGGTGAACAGTCTGTCGGGTGTTAAGTTCTGTCAAATCTCCTCTCTTAGAAACCATAAGCAACGCAATTAATAATGCAAAATTCCGCAGTATACGTGACCAGTTACTCAGTTGGTTGCACAACCTGATATTACTATGTTCATTGATTACGATGACCACGTTGTCGACTGAACGTTAACCGTAGACGCAAAAGGGAAAAACAAACAACGAAACAAGAGCAAAACTAGTGAAACAAATTATTGAAAATGGAAGCACGACTGGCGCCATGTTTCAGCTGTATGAATGCACCGAGAGCTGCACGTTGCCACAAAAGGCACCTCTGTCACTTTCCTATAATTGTATCGCCGGTTTTTATTTGCGCCCCTCTGATATGGGAGAGGTGCTTCTCCCCTGCAAATGTCGAACGCGCTACATGAAAGGCGAGCTGGCACTACATCGCCCGCTGCGTGCGCACGAACAAAGGCTAAATATCACACTACCTCGAAATGCAATGTTTATGATTCATTCGCAAGCACTCTTTATTTTGAGAGGATGGCTAATAAAATTATGCAGCACCGGAGCAAACAATATTGCTGGCCTGTATAACAGCTGTCCGACGCTTTTAATTTGCACCAGCTGATCGCTCGAAACACAGTCAAAACAGACAAAAAAATACAACGCAACATGCGAAGAGCTACAGAACAGTTCAATGAATAACAGCTCTTTAAGTAAAGACGGTAATAAAACCTTTACATTCATGATTCGTATTTCAGGCGTTAGGATTCTAGCCGAGCTACCCAGATTTAGGTGCATGTGGCTTCTCAGATCAAATGGATTCTGAGAAATTTGCATTTGCAAACCGACAGCCTTTAGGACGTGTCTTATGTATCTGAGTGAGAATTCCGATTGCGGTTCCGAGAACTATTTTCTTTTCAAATTCCGATTGGTCGCAAAATGGGAACTACAGTGAAAATAAAAAATGAAACATTTTGATACACCTTCCAGTTACTTCTGTACATAGTCACCGCTCCGACTAAGACATTTGACGTAGAGTGATACCGCCGGCCGGAGTGGCCGAGAGGTTCTAGGCGCTACATTCTGGAACCACGCGACCGCTACGGCCGCAGGTTCGAATCCTGCCTCGGGCATGGATGTGTGTGATGTCCTTAGGTTAGTTAGGTTTAAGTAGTTCTAAGTTCTAGGGAACTGATGACCACAGCAGTTAAGTCTCATAGTGCTCAGAGCCATTTGAACCATTTTTTTGTAGGGCGATACCAACTTTCCAGTTCCCTCGTCGTAGAAGGGAGCCGCCTGTGATTTCCGCGAAATACATACACTGGTCTCTAGCTCATTGTCTGTGCCAAAATGCTATCCTCACAGCCAGCGGTTCGCCTGAGGAAAAAGATGAAAATCTGAGGGAGCTGTATGGTAGATGATCAAACACTGCCCATCGAAAACGTTGCAGGAGATTCTTGGTTGCATTAGTAGTGTGCGGCCGAGAACAGTCCTGAAAAAGGAAACCCCTCACGTTATGGGGGCTGCATGGAATCAAGGGAAACTCCCCCAACAGGACTTCAGACACTTTTTTCTAGCCATTTTTGCAGAGCCACTTTACGCTCAAAAATGAAAAGCGCGAACCAATGAGACAGACAGGTGTAATACACTGCACAATACATCTACCCAAAATTTCACTGGATTTTCACTGTGCTTTTAATTTTTCGACCGATCGTAAATTTAAAAAAATAGGCCTCGTACATTACTTTCCACAAGCCATCCTTCCAGACATAAAACAAATAGTGAAAAATCTTCGAACAAATTGGCAGTTTCAGAATGAAGCAAAGTGATAACTAATTCTGAAACTTCGAGGCAAACTAAATCTGTGTGTCACACAGTTACTCTAAACCAGGACCTCGTCTTTCGCAGGAAACCCTCTTCTTTTGCCTTTCTCTAACGAACTCCAAACTCACAGCAGAGAACAGTGCTTTACTGTATCCTAATTCGGAAATGACAACTGTATGGTAAGCTGTAGTATCGTAGTATTCTATTTCTTGTTAAGTTAGACCATGTGTTATGTGATGATAATTGAATGGGTGCTTTATCGCATACTTAACATTTCAAATGTAATTATATCAACTAGGGCAGTATTTCACACTGTAGTCAGTGTCGGCTCGTACTCACACGTTCGCAGTTATCTCGTAAACGGCTTGTCCTCGGGTCCATGTTTGCTGAAACATTTTTTCTTCTATTTTTGTGTACATTCACCCAAGTCAGTTTTAGCTTCTATTTATGATACACCCTGTAGATACACTAAAAGAAAAGAATCGAAACACCAAAAAGAATAATTAAACCAAAGTAATCAAATTTCGAGAATACGTTTGTCAAGAGAATAGATTTTATTGATTAACATTGCACGATCACAGTTTAATACAAACGCGAGATAAGCCATTGCAAATCTGAGATGGTGGTACATTAATAACCAGTGTAACCACCAGAGTGCTGAATGCAAACGTGCACGCACTGTGTCGTACAGGTGCCGTATGTGAGTTTCTAGGAAGGAATTCCATGCCTTCAGCACTTGGTCGGTCAATACAGGGTCGGTTTATGCTGCTTGTGGATGACGGCGGAGTTGTCGTCCTATGATGTCCAATATGTGCTCGACTGGAGATATTTGGCGATCGAGCAGGCCAAGGCGACATGTGGACACTCTGTAGAGCATGTTGGGCTACAACAGCGGTATGTGGACGAGCGTTATCAAATGGTTCAAACGGCTCTGAGCACTATGGGACGTAACATCTGAGGTCATCAGTCCCCTAGAACTTAGAACTACTTAAACCTAACTAACCTAAGGACATCACACACATCCATGCCCGAGGCAGGATTCTAACCTGCGACCGTAGCAGTCGCGCGGTTCCGGACTGCAGCGCCTAGAACGACGAGCGTTATCCTATTGGGAAAGACCCCCTGGAATGCTGTTCATGAATGGCAGCACAACAAGTAGAATCACCAGATTTACGCACTAATTTCCCATCAGGGTGGGTGTCATGACCACGAGAGTGCTCCTGCTGTCATACGAAATCGAACTTCAGACCATAATTCGAGGTGTAGGTCCTGTGTGTCTGGCAAACAAACGAACACATCACTGTCGCCGAGTCAGAACCAGCTTTGATCAGAAAATACAACAGACCTCCACGCAGCCCTCTCCCTTGATACCACTGAAGTCACAAATGGCGGCCGTTTGGGGTCAGTGGAATGAACGAACGCAGCAGGTCGTTTATCTCGGAGCTATCTTTTAATTAACCTATTTGTAACATTTCATTGGGTCACTATGGTGCCAACTCCTGCTGCAGATGCAATAAGATGAGTCATGAGCCATATGCCGAACACGATGGTCTTCGCTCTCGGTAGGGAACATGACCATCTGGAGCCCGGTCGTTTTGTGACCATACATTCTCGTGACCATCTCTGCCAACAATCAGGAACAGTGGCTACGTTGCTACGAGGTCTTTCTGCTGCATCGCAGAAGGAACATCCAACTTCTCTTAGTCTTATTACACGAAATCGTTCAAACTCTGTGAGATGTCGATAATAGCGTATTTGCCGCCTCTAAAGGCGTTCTTTACTAACATCAACGCACCATGTCCAATCGCAATTGTAATTAATGTTCACGATCGATATAGCGTGTATTTAAAGCAAATAGCGCCACTCTTATGCGACAGGCGCTAAATTTGGTTCAAACGGCTCTGAGCACTATGCGACTTAACTTCTGAGGTCATCAGTCGCCTAGAACTTAGAACTAATTAATCCTAATTAAGCTAAGGACATCACACACATCCATGCTCGAGGCAGGATTCGAACCTGCGACGGCAACGGTCGCTCGGCTCCAGACTGTAGCGCAAAATTTGAATAGACATCATTATAAGATGTAAAAACACACCTACCAACTTTCGTTTAAGTCGGACAATTCCTTTTTGTTGTTACGATTTTTTCCGTCAGCGTAAAACTGATTTACGCCATATCATGATACTCTTTCATCATCTGACAGTTTTTAACCCATCAACCTTGACGCACTGTGTACCCTTTGGAGGAGGTCTTGTGTTATCACAACCTAGTTTCTCTTAATAAGTTTCATCGACGAAATTTTCTTGTTTTTACTGCCGAACTTGTCTCAGTGAGAAAGAAGGCTTCCGAAACTTGCTGCAATCGCCATCGTCATCACCAGGAGCTTGTAACTCTACAACACTTACTTCTTCTTCTTCTTTTGATTATGCCGTTGTCCCGCAGTTTTCGCATGGTCGGTGTGGCTACAATCGGATGTGGCAAGGTTAGTTTGAAGGGGTGGCCGGGTACCTTTCCTGCCACTGGCACGGAATCAGTGTACCCCTGTTGTCTGCGTCTAGTGTAAACCATGAAATAGTGCGAATGTGTTTCAAAAGCCTGTGAGTGTAACTGAGGCGGAACGTGGGGACCAGCCCAATAATCACCTAGTGAGATGCGGAAAACCGCCTGAAAACCACATCCAGGCTGGCTGGCACACCGGTACTCATCGTTAATCAGCCAGGCAGATTCGATCCAGGGCCGGCGCGCCTATCTCAGTCCAGGAAGCAGCACATTAATGCCTGTTAAATGTTTATAAGTCTTGAGCAAACACACGAGTGCAATCTATAGTTTCCTTCTTACAGCAACAACTGGTGTCTTGAAACAGCTGGTGCCGTTTTCGAATGCCCTGAGCTGTACGAGGTGCAGTGACGTACTCCCGTGGAGCACGCCTCGTAGATGTAACTGAATTGCACCTATTGAAACCGAGAATGCGAAGCGCCTTTTGTTTCTGCATCGATTCGAAGCGCGCTGGATAATGTAGGAGCGAGCTTATGAGCTTGCTACAGCAGGCAGACTCTTGTCGGCAACCACGTGAACCGGCAGCTTGCAACTTACGACAATGTAAACTTTTGAAGCTCGCCCCAACATTCTATCTTGACGCATGTCAAAAGTATAATATTGTTAAATCGGATAAATCGTTTTGAAAAAACACTACGTGTTAAACAAAACTACAGCGAGTGTGCCAAAGCTAAAATTATTACAAACCTTAATAACCATCTCTAAGGATCAGATATTTTCGCAGGCCGTTCACATTACAATAAAAGATTTCTAAATATCATACACAACATAAACTCTCCGCAATCCATCGTACGACAGGCGACGGAAGCTACCCCTTACCACTACTAGTCACTTTCATTCCTGTTCCGTTCGCAAACACAGCGAGGGAAAAGCGATTGTCTATATGCCTCCGTATGAGCTCTAATTTCAAGTTTCTCTTCATGGTCATTAAGCTCAATGTACATTGGAAGCAACGGAATCGTTATGCAATCAGCTTCAAACACCAGTTCTGTATATTTTCTCAATAGTGTTTCTCGAAAAGAGTTCGTGAAGTATGTCTATAACACTTGAATGTTGTTCAAGCCTACCAGTAGCAAATCTAGCAGCCTGCCTCTGAATTGCTTCGATGCCTTCCTTTAATCCGACGTGGAGAGCGTAACAAAAACTCGAACAAATGAACCACACTTTCCTAGAATTCTCCCAACAAACCGAAGTCAACCATTCGCCTGCCCTACTGCAATCCTTACATCATCATCATTTTATTTCATATTGTTTGTCAGTGTTACGCCCAGATATTTAAACGACGAGACTGTGTCAAGTAGCTCACTAGAAATGTTGTATACGAGCATTACGGGTTTGTTTTTCGTGTCAACTAACATTTTTCTACAATTAGAGCTAGCTGCCACTCATCACACCAACTAGAAATTTTGCCTAATCCTGCTACAGTAACTCAACTTCGACACCTTACTGTACCCCACAGCATCTCCAACAAACAACTGCTGAGTGCTCCCCACGGTGTCCGCCAAATCATTTGTGTGTGTAGAGAATAACGGCGGTCCTCTCACACTTGCCAGAGGCACTTCTGATGGTACCCTTGTCTCTGATGAACACTTGCCATCGAGGACAACTGACTGGGTTCTATAATTTAAGGAATCTTCGAGAGAATCACATATCTGTGAATCAATTCCACATGCTCGTACCTTTTTTAACAGCTTGTAAATGGTGCACAGTATCAAACGCTTTCGGAAAATCTAGAAATGTGGGGTCTGCCTGTAGCATTTCATCCATAGTTCGCAGTATATCACTCGCGAAAAGGTCAAGCTGAGTTTCACAATGCTGCAGGAGCGATGATTTCTAGAACCACGCTCATTCTGGGACATAAGACTCTTGGTCTCAAGAAAATTTATCATAATCGAACAGAGAATGTCTTCAAGAATCCTAGAGCAAACTGATGTTAGGGATATTGGTCTGTAATTTTGCTTGTCCATTTATCTGCAATTCTTGTACACGGCAGTCACCTGCGCTTTTTTCCGGTCACTTGATACTTTGCTCTGCACGAAAGATTCGCGATAAATGCAGGCTACCGTAGCGGGCCAATGCTGAAGAGTACTCTGAAAAGCCGAATTCGTATTCGAAACGGAGCTGTGTAGTGGGACGCGAAATTGAAGCGTCACCCATCCACCAGTGTCAGCCCAGTTTGCAGGTGAATATAAGTTTAAATCAGTGTTTTGTTTATGTATTTTGTAATATTTGCAATGTTTGTGAATTATCTAAAGTTTTGTATTTATTTTTATGTTTCATGTACGGAGAGGGCGGCGCAACGAACGGAGACAGCATCTTCACTGCCGGGACCAGAGAGAAAATTGCTGGCCACTATACGTCGCGAGTCGACAGCCAAAGAACAACAGAAGATCCTGAAACCGAGTTGTTGCGTCGTGCTTCTAAAAACTGAAAAAAATAAGAATTTTCAATGTTTCTACAACAATGACGTCATATAAAGTTTAATCATGTTGTAAATGTTCAGTCCTATCTTGTCAAGGCTCATGTTCACGTCTATATGTAGTATATATGAAGATAATAAACTAGTGTATACTACAAAAGTTTAAATACGTGTTCCGAGAATTTATTTATGAAGAATTATATTAAGGAAGAAGTATTACTGATTTATTTGACAAGATTATTAATTTTTGAGAACGTGAATCGCGAGTTTGAGTCTTAAAAGTTTATTCCATGTGGTTTTAATATTTATTAAAGCAGATAACTTGCATTAATATAATTCCTGAGAAGAAACAAACGACATCTAAATTGATAAAAGTTTGCGCAAAACAATTGGACTGAATGACGTAATTCTGCGCATACGACTCAAATGATGATGTTTTAATTACAGTTTCGTTCAGGAACCATTCAGAGACAACTTTAAAAAGAATTTAAATAATTTTGAAATGTTTTGTAACTGACGTAGGTGACGAAGTCTGCACATGGTCATATGTCAAAAGAAAATCATTTATACAAAACTTACGTCGTTACTCTTTCAGTTGTTTCTCTACATCAGAGATGCTTATTACTATGTCGTCGATACGAGAGTCTGTTCGATAGACTGATGGAATTGTAATGATACGCTACAGACATCTTGGTCCCTCACATGTTACCTCTCATGCGACAGCGTTGTGGTGCCATTTTCCGAGAGAGCAATGCTCGTCCGGCATGGCACTTGTCTCTATGAAATATTTGCATGTTGTTAGGTACTTCCGTGGTCATAAGATCCCCAGATGTGTCCTCGGTGGAACATGAGTGAGACCAGCTAAGACGTCAGCTCCGTCACAGAGCCAGTATCTAGGAAATCGAAGCCAGTTACAATACTTATACTCTCAAGTTCTTCATTAATTTTGTTTGATTTTGGGATAACGGAAGTAGCATCGCAAATCCTCTGAAAGCGAAAGTTTCATATAGCAGCCTTCTCCTCTTTGGTGCTTCGATTTCCTTGCCAGGCAATATACACTACTGGCCATTAAAATTGCTACACCACGAAGATGACGTGCTACAGACGCGAAATTTAATCGACAGAAAGAAGATGCTGTGATATGCAAATGATTATCATATCGCGGCATTGTTGCTCGCGTTGGTCAAGATCCAATGACTGTTAGCACAATATGGAATCGGTGGGTTCAGAAGGGTAATACGGAACGCCGTGCTGGATCCCAACGGCCTCGTATAACTAGCAGTCGAGATGACAGGCATCTTATCCGCATGGCTGTAACGGATCGTGCAGCCACGTCTCGATCCCTGAGTCAACAGATGGGGACGTTTGCAAGACAACAACCATCTGCACGAACAGTTCGACGACGTTTTCAGCAGCATGGACTATCAGCAAGGAGACCATGGCTGCGGTTACCCTTGACGCTGCATCACAGACAGGAGCGCCTGCGATGGTGTACTCAACGACGAACCTGGGTGCACGAATGAGAAAACGCCATTTTTTCGGATGAATCCAAGTTCTGTTTACAGCATCATGATGGTCCCATTCGTGTTTAACGACATCGCGGCGAACACACATTGGAAGCGTGTATTCGTCATCGCCATACTGGCGTATCACCCGGCGTGATGGTATGGGGTGCCATTGGTTACACGCCTCGGTCACCTCTTGTTCGCAGTGACGGCACTTTGAACAGTGGACGTTACATTTCAGATGTGTTATGACCCGTGCCTCTACCCTTCATTCAGTCTCTGCGAAACTCCACATTTCAGCAGGATAATGCACGACCGCATGTTGCAGGTCCTGTACGGGCCTTTCTGGATACAGAAAATGTTCGACTGCTGCCCTGGTCAGAACATTCTCCAGATCTTTCACCATTGAAAACGTCTGGTCAATGGTGGCCGAGCAACTGGCTGCTCACAATACGTCATTCACTACTCTTGATGAACTGCGGTATCGTGTTGAAGCTGCATGGGCAGCTGTAACAGTACACGACATCCAAGCTCCGTTTGACTCAATGCCCAGGCGTATCAACGCCGTTATTACGGCCAGAGGTGGTTGTTCTGGGTACTGATTTCTCAGGATCTATGCACCCAAATTGCATGAAAATGTAATCACATGTCAGTTCTAGTATAATATATTTTTCCAATGAATACCACCAGTTTATCATCTGCATATTTTCTTGGTGTAGCAATTTTAATGGCCAGTAGTGTATAAACGAGAAGGTACTGTTAGTGAGGTTTACTTCAGTGTGGTCACAGGGGAGTTGGTGTGCTCTTTCGGTGCTGCTGCTGCTACACGTCTTGAGCCGCTGCGGTGCCTGCTAGACGCCTCTGTTACGCGCCGCCAGCTGCGCCTGACGCCCAGCCCCGTTGCCTGGCAACGACCGTCCACCCCCTCGAATCTCGCCCTGTTGGCAGGCAGCGGGAGATGTCGCCTGCAGGCCCCAAGTGTAAGTTCCTTCCCTCGGCTGGTTGCGCAATCACTCCCGCGTGATATAACGCCATCCACCCATCTTGCCGGATCCTACAGTGTTGGAGAAGGAAACTGCAGTACCACGAGGGAATTGTATATAGGCACCTATCTGAAGTCTCGAACTATAAAGCAAAACATTAAAAGAAACCTAATGAACTCGGCTAAAAGGACGATACTGAATACGTGAAACTTGTAATCTGGGGCTAAGCTGGAGAATCAACGCGGATGCAGGGATGGGGGTTACCGTTGAAACAACCGGTTTTCGGTTACACCGGTTCTTTCCGTCTCCAGTTTAACTTGGCGGTCAAAACTGCTCAAAATAACCGATTTCTGAAATAACAGAATTTAGGTTCTTTATTGCTGTTACTTCCACTAACAAATATAGACCTAGAATAAAGATTGAAAACGTCTACTGAATGTGAAGGAGTAGGAGGTGATGATCGATATACGGATCTGGCTGTTGCAGAAATCGACCTCATTGTCTCCAGCAATGATAGCGAAGGTGAAGGAGACGACGCGGCGACGGCGAGACTTAAAAGTCAGAAGTTGATAGCTGCCCTGCATCGTCACTTCAGAATGGTGTCAATTTTTCATCTGAGGCAACCAGAAAATCAAGAGTTCAGTTATTAACCTAGTTTTACACCACTTCAATAGAATTATAGGTACATCAGTCAAATTTAGCTTCTCTTCGAAGGAACATTGTGGACGTTTTCTCTTTGTACGATATCACAAGATTGCTGCGCCTCCTCCCGTTTCTAGTTTTTTAAAGAAAATGGGGCATTGCACTTCCTTGCTGTCACACGTCGTAAATACCTCCAAGCTGGGTACGGTGCCAGTCTGGAATACAATTAAACTGCGAGTACAATAGCAAGAAATTTCCGAATAGACGCCAAACGGCAACAGGTACATTACCGTCTATGCAATGCTGTTCCGATCTTTATATCATAGGATCGTTGCTAGTTTGTAACTGTAGGCATTGTTATTAAAATAGTGCTGATAGCTTTTCCTAATTTCTGTAATGATCCAATATTTCAAAGAAATGGAAACTTC